>NC_041395.2:332824689-333117189 GCF_900747795.2 Erpetoichthys calabaricus
AAAGTGCCTTACATGATGAAGAAAGAGAAAAAAGACAAAATAAATAAGAAAATAGAATTAGGGAACACCAATTAACATAGAATAAAAGTAAGATCTGATGGCCAGGGAGGACAGAAAAAACAAAGAAAAAACTCCAGACGGCTTGAGAAAAAAATAAAATCTGCAGGGGGTCTGAGGCCATTACACCACTTTTTTTAAAATTCTAAGCAGACCCTCATATGAAGGTCTAAGATCCAATCCCAGCCAGCACAGAGCGCAAGGCAGGAACAAATCCTGGGCAGGGTGCCAGCCCACCGCAGGGCACACACACACACACACACACATACAAACACCAAGCACACACTAGGGACAATTTAGGATTGCCAATACACCTAACCTGCATTTCTTTGGACTGTGGGAGAAAACCGGAGGAAACCCACGCAGACACGGGGAGAACATGCAAACTCCACCCGGAAAGCGAACCCAGGTCTCCTTACTGCGAGGCAGCAGCGCTACCACCGCACTGCCCTGAATTAAAATTAGGGAACACTAATTAACATAGAAGTAAACTAAGATCCGATGGCCAGGGAGGACAGAAAAAACAAAGAAAAAACTCCAGACGGCTTGAGAAAAAAAATAAAATCTGCAGGGGGTCTGAGGCCATTAGTCCACCCAGCCCCCTCTAGGCATGCCTCACCACTTCTTTTGGAATTCTAAGCAGACCCTCATATGAAGATCTAAGATCCAATCCCAGCCAGCACAGAGCACAAGGCAGGAACAAGTCCTGGGCAGGGTGCCAGCCCACCGCAGGGCGCACACACACACAAACACCAAGCACACACTAGGGACAATTTAGGATCGCCAATGCACCTAACCTGCATGTCTTTGGACTGTGAGAGGAAACTGCAAACTTATTGTGCTCGATTTAAATACTAACTACACCATCTCAAAAACGTATACTTCACAAGTGTGCATCACCTGGTGGATTCACCCTTTACATGCAGAAGGGAGAAAACTGACCAAGTAATAATAATAATAATAATTCATTACATTTATATAGCGCTGAGCTGTAGAGGTGTGTTGCCTCCTGCAATGAACCATTAAATGTGTTCTAGTCAAAACTGTATATTTCATTATCATGAACAACAACATTTATTTCTATAGCACAGTTTCATACAAATGATGGAGCTCAAAGTGCCTTACATGATGAAGAAAGAGAAAAAAGACAAAATAAATACGAAAATAGAATTAGGGAACGCTAATTAAAACAGAATAAAAGTAAGATCTGATGGCCAGGGAGGACAGCAAAAACAAAGAAAAAACTCCAGACGGCTTGAGAAAAAAAATAAAATCTGCAGGGGGTCTGAGGCCATTAGTCCACCCAGCCCCCTCTAGGCATGCCTCACCACTTCTTTTGGGTCCACAGCTCATGTCAAAAGGCCGGTTTTAAATAAATAATCACCGTACTCGCAGCTTAGAGAGGGGGCATGGTGGTAGTGTGGCTCAAATGGTTCAAATGTGGACGTTTCTGACCTAAGTGCACAGGTGAGAAACCGTCCGCATCCGTGACTGTTCCTGGGGCTGCTGATTTGCTACAGCTGCCACATCCTCTTCATAAATAGAAGCGCGAGGTGGCTAAGAGGGAAAGAAAAAGAAATGAAAGAAAGAAACAGAGGTTGCAGGATATTGGGATATTGTTTTGTTTTATTGATTTTTAATAAAAGCACTTTGTACCTTTTTTACACCATCCCCTTGCTCCATTGTTATGCCTCACTGCCGAGCTCATCGGTAACATTAACGGGTTCAAGGGCTCCAGGACAGATGATGGGAGCATGCAGCGAACCCGCATCGTCACAGAGGACAGAAAAAAAAAAATTCAGATGGCTGGAGAAAAAAATTAAAATCTGTAGGGGTCCGAGGCCACGAGACCACCCAGCCCCGCTCTAGGCATTCTACCTAACATCAGTGATCTCATTGCATTCAGGGTTCACATGGAAGAACTTGATGATGACTGTCATGTGGCCTTCTGGCCTTTAATCCATCAATGTAGGGACATGAACTGAATATTCTATTCGGTAAGACTGCTGACTTCATTATCAACCTGTCATTGGTTTAACATGACAGGCTTAGACAAAAGATTGGTCTGCTTTTTGGTTTAGCAATGAAAATGATTTTCACTTGCATTGTTATTAAACTTCTGTAAACTACAATACTTCAGCATCACGTACCACCTGCTTGTCCAAACAGTTTCAATATTTAAAAAAAAGGCAGAATCAGAAAGTTTAAAAAACTAGATGGAGGCAGAGTACTTTATATCAAAAATACAGGCAGTAGTCTGAACAGAATTGAGACAACCAAACGGAGAGTAACAGACAGACTTGAAGTAAGAACAAAAACTGTGTGATAGACGGCTGGGGCGTCTGCACAGCCGGGATGCCTGGAAGGTGGAAGGACTGTGTGAGGGCCAATACCCGGGACACAAGAGGGCAACCACCCTGGTATGCATCTGGACCACACGTTCAGGGCTGGGAAGCGCCACCCGACCACCACCAGGGTCTGTCCAGACATTCCAGGAGATGTGGACTGCAGCACTTCTGCCACAACAGGGAGTGCTGCTAGGCCAGGAGGCAGATACACCCGGTGTGCTTCCGAGTGCTCATGCAGCACTTCCACCACCCCTAGAAGTGCTGCAGGAAGTTCATCAGGAAGCACCTGGAGCACATCCGGGTACTGTATAAAAGGCGCCACCTCACTCCAGTCGAGGAGCCGGAGTTGGGAGGGAGCGTGACGAAGCTTATAAGAGAGGAGTGGAGGCGGCAAGAAAAGAATAGGAAGAAGGAAGGACTGTGAGTGACTGGTGCACTGTACTTAATAAAACTTAATAAAACGTGTGTGTTTTGGACATAAGGTGTCTGTCGGTGTCGAGGCTGGTTCCCACAACTGGTACAAAAAAAAAAGAAACAAATCTGGGATCCATCTTTGTTAAAAAAAAAATGTAATTTATTACTGAGTATGTAGCTCCTGGTGAAATAAGATGGCCATGATACCCTCATAACATGCCAAGTAAGTACAAAGGAACACACCCAGTCGTGACACATGGTGACAGCGCAAATAAAAATCAACAGCAGCAGAACAAGTCCATCATCAGGAAACAACAAACTGTAAAATATATAATAATAAAAAACTAAGCTGGTCAAAACATTAGTACCTCTGCTTCTTCATCATTTGCTGCACTGGACTGCCAAAAAGAAGAGGGATGCTATCATTTTGGGCAGCACGGTGGCGCAGTGGGTACCGCTGCTGCCTTGTAGTTGGGAGACCTGGGGACCTGGGTTTGCTTCCCGGGTCCTCCCTGCATGGAGTTTGCATGTTCTCCCCGTGTCTGCCTGGGTTTCCTCTGGGTGCTCCGGTTTCCTCCCACAGTCCAAAGACATGCAGGTTAGGTGGATTGGCGATTCTAAATTGGCCCTAGTGTGTGCTTGGTGTGTCCTGCAGTGGGTTGGCACCCTGCCCGGTATTGGTTCCTGCCTTGTGCCCTGTGTTGGCTGGGATTGGCTCCAGCAGACCCCCGTGACCCTGTGTTCGGATTCAGCGGGTTGGAAAATGGATGGATGGATGCTAGTTTCTCCCCCAAACTATGCGACTCTTTAATTCTATCCGGGGGGGTAAACGTTAACATTTAACATTATACATAGTTATTGTCCGTTTTTCACCTGCATTATAATCATTCTTTAATTTAATATTATTTACTGTATCAGTATGCTGCTGCTGAAGAATGTGAATTTCCCATTGGGATTAATAAAGTATCTATCTATCTATCTATCTATCTATCTATCTATCTATCTATCTATCTATCTATCTATCTATCTATCTATCTATCTATCTATCTATCTATCTATCATTTTCAATGATGACTCTTGTGCCCCCTGCTGTGTTTAAGGGGTAACTGCAAGACTATTAGTGAATGACATTGCCAAAAAAAAAAATACAATTAAAGACATGTAAATCACACCTCACCTAAACGTGCTACAATTGGAAGCAGTATTTTAGGAATTTAATCTCTTTTGTTTAAATAATTCAAATGAAGACGCTCACGCACACAAATCTGCGAGTGCTACAGCAGCAAATAAGCACTTCACAATCACCACCTGCTGATAAATCTCAATGGATATTCAACACAAAAAGCTTTGTGCGTAATCTAAATATTTAACTGAAATACAGCATCTCATTCTGGAGCTCAGCTATGTTAGATTCAAATAAAGAGGCTGGTTTTTATGCAAACACATTTATTATATGCAAGCATTATGGGTCTCTCTTCTGCCTTGTTCTTTTTGTCTTTGGTACTTTGGCACGTTCACGGCAGTTTATTGTTCACGATAAAATATTGAGATGAATGGAAACCAGGTCCCCAGCAATGAATATTAAGCCCTGCTTGCATGAATGTTTTAGGGCCTCATCTTAGTTTTTATACCCACAGACAAAATCAGAAAAACCACGCAGACACATACACACACAATCGGCAAAATGAATTGTACAAAGTGTGGCTACTACAGGCTATCATCCTGAAATAGAATGAGCAGGTATGAGATGTGGAACACAGCCCTGGACACAGACAGACAGACAGACACCGGGACGTCTACAAAAGGCACACGTTTATTCATATTTACAAAGTTCTCACGCACACAGTGCTCCTGCGCTCTTGAGTCCTTCAACAGGTCCTTTACTGCCTCCACTCCTCTCCACTGAGCTCTGTCCTCTTCCTCCCGACTGCAGCCAACGAATGGAGGGAGGTGGCCCCTTTCTTTAAAGTCCACCCGGACGTGCTCCAGGTGCCTCCTGATGAGCTTCCTGTGGCACTTCCTGGTGGGGTGGAAGTGCCGCACGAGCACCCGGAAGCATTCCGGGTGTCCCTGGTATTCCTTTCGCCAGCACCTCCGGGTGTGGCGGAAGTGCTGACGTCCTGGGCTTCACAAGGGTCTGGGCAACCCCTAGCAGTGACCATGAGCCCCTGTAGAGTTGAGCTTCCATGCTCCATTCCCGTAGCTCCCATACAAACCAGGGCGTGGTCCGGAGGAGGCGTAGTCCCTCTCCCAGTCCTTCCAGGCGTCCCGGCTGGGAACTGCCACAGAGAATGTTATTTATATTTTATGCATTCCTTAGAAGACTTACAGTGCATCCGGAAAGTATTCACAGCACTTCATCACTTTTTCCACGTTTTATTATGTTACAGCCTTATTCCAAAATGGATTAAATTCATTTTTTTCCTCAGAATTCTACACACAACACCCCATAATGACAACGTGAAAAAAGTTTACTTGAAATTTTTGCAAATTTATTAAAAATAAAATAAACTGCGAAATCCCATGTCCATAAGTATTCACAGCCTTTGCTCAATACTTTGTCGATGCACCTTTGGCAGCAATTCCAGCCTCAAGTCTTTTTGAATATGATGCCACAAGCTTGGCACACCTATCCTTGGCCAGTTTCGCCCATTCCTCTTTGCAGCATCTCTCAAGCTCCATCAGGTTAGATGGGAAGCGTCGGTGCACAGCCATTTTAAGATCTCTCCAGAGATGTTCAATCGGATTCAATTCTGGGCTCTGGCTGGGCCACTCAAGGACAGTCACAGAGTTGTCCTGAAGCCACTCCTTTGATATCTTGGCTTTGTGCTTAGGGTCGTTGTCCTGCTGAAAGATGAACCGTCACCCCAGTCTGAGGTCAAGAGCGCTCTGGAGCAGGTTTTCATCCAGGATGTCTCCGTACATTGCTGCAGTCATCTTTCCCTTTATCCTGACTAGTCTCCCAGTCCCTGCCGCTGAAAAACACCCCCACAGCATGATGCTGCCACCACCATGCTTCACTGTAGGGATGGTGCCTGGTTTCCTCCAAACGTGATTCCTGGCATTCACACCAAGGAGTTCAATCTTTGTCTCATCAGACCAGAGAATTTTCTTTCTCATGGTCTGAGAGTCCTTCAGGTGCCTTTTGGCAAACTCCAGGTGGGCTGCCATGTGCCTTTTACTAAGGAGTGGCTTCCGTCTGGCCAATCTACCATACAGGCCTGATTGGTGGATTGCTGCAGAGATGGTTGTCCATCTGGAAGGTTCTCCTCTCTCCACAGAGGACCTCTGGAGCTCTGACAGAGTGACCATTGGGTTCTTGGTCACCTCCCTGACTAAGGCCCTTCTCCCCCGATCACTCAGTTTAGATGGCCGGCCAGCTCTAGGAAGAGTCCTGGTGGTTTCAAACTTCTTCCACTTACGGATGATGGAGGCCACTGTGCTCATTGGGACCTTCAAAGCAGCAGGAATCTTTCTGTAACCTTCCCCAGATTTGTGCCTTGAGACAATCCTGTCTCGGAGGTCTACAGACAATTCCTTTGACTTCATGCTTGGTTTGTGCTCTGACATGAACTGTCAACTGTGGGACCTTCTATAGACAGGTGTGTGCCTTTCCAAATCATGTCCAGTCAACTGAATTTACCACAGGTGGAATCCAATGAAGCTGCAGAAACATCTCAAGGATGATCAGGGGAAACAGGATGCACCGGAGCTCAATTTTGAGCTTCATGGCAAAGGCTGTGAATACTTCTGTACATGTGCTTTCTCAATTTTTTTATTTTTAATAAATTTGCAAAAATTTCAAGTAAACTTTTTTCACGTTGTCATTATGGGGTGTTGTGTGTAGAATTCTGAGGAAAAAAATGAATTTAATCCATTTTGGAATAAGGCTGTAACATAACAAAATGTGGAAAAAGTGATGCGCTGTGAATACTTTCCGGATGAACTGTATTCATGACAACAACCCTTCACTAGTGACTAAACCACCAAAATAGCAGTGGACTTTGTCAAGTCAGACTTGACAACAACCAGTGACCACAGTCTATTAAACCAGTAAGTTATTTGGAGTCAAGCCTGCCTGCAAATAAATGCCTTGCTTTGATAATGACAACAGATTGTTTAAAAACCATAAAAGTTAATTTAGTCCAGTTCTAGAATGCTAATAACTAAGTGTTTTCAGAATTGCATCCCACCATTTGTTAGACAGTGGTATGACACCTCCTATGGAGCCATGAAAACAAGGTCAAGGAAATATTAAAATACATTATTACTGTCGTCTAAAATCTAAGGCATGCAGGTGGTCAACACATAGGAAAAAGAAGCGAAGTATAAGATGCAAGGTACAATACAATACAATTTATTTTTGTATAGCCCAAAATCACACAAGAAGTGCCGCAATGGGCTTTAACAGGCCCTGCCTCTTGACAGCCCCTCAGCTTTGACTCTCTAAGAAGACAAGGAAACCCTTGTAGGGAAAAAATGGAAGAAACCTCGGGAAAGGCAGTTCAAAGAGAGACACCTTACCAGGTAGGTTGGGTGTGCAGTGGGTGTCATAAAGAAGGGGGTCAATACCTTAGGCAGACAAAACAACTTGGCAGGTGGGCCATGGCACCAAGTGCCACATTTGAGTACCGAGAAGAGAAACCGAATAGGGTTAGTATTAAATTCTAACTATCATGTTACTTATGTTTTAGTGCTAATGACTAACAACAGAGATGCAGTCTGTACAGTTAATCAGCAGCTCTAGTCAGGGTGTGCTAAATCTGGCTTTGTGTTAGCTGTACATGTGATTAGAAAGGAAAAGTAGATTTAAAATATTTGCGCAGAGCACAGTGACATATTAAACTCATATTCTGATTACACCATGCCATAAAAATAATAATAATAATAATAATTCTTTGCATTTATATAGTGCTTTTCTCATTACTCAAAGCGCTCAGCAATTGCAGGTTAAGGGCCTTGCTCAAGGGCCCAACAGAGGAGAGTCCCTTTTTGGCATTTATGGGATTCGAACCGGCAACCTTCTGCTTGCCAGTGCAGATCCCTAACCTCAGAGCCACCACTCTGCCATGAAGAACTGGGGCTGCATTGACTACAAAAGGAGGCCATACCAAGTATTTGTGCTGTTCTCCCAATAATATTTATTAAAGAGAGTAAATAGTAAAATTTACATTAATCAGATGAATCAAAAACTCTGTAGTATAACTAGTTTTATTCCAGTCTTACAGAGACTATCAGCTACTTAAAGATACAGCCTACTTAAGAACAATCAGCTGCTGTTGCATTCCAAATCGTCTTTGAGGTTGCTTCTTAACCTTTCTAACCTGATTTGACATTCCACTCAGCTCATGTTAACATGTGATGCTGAGCAGTTTTGCCACTCTTACTTTTAAAGTATAGTAATTGAATGAGAAATGAGCGCATAATCTGTTGTAAAATGTCAGTAAGGTGGATTTAGGATGGAATTGATATTGTAGGCATCTGGAAAGCACAAAGAGCGAGGCAAAAGGATTTTACATCTGTATGTATATATTTTAAGAAACAACATGCTATAATTAAAAATGATATAATAGAGCATTGTGATTTACTTCGCCTACATTTTCTTTTATAATCCATTGACAATAATCAAGAAGTATAAGATTAACAAGGCTCAGCCCTCCTACACTAAAAACAAGCTATCATCAAACAGGGATAAGAAGATTTAGTCTGTCAAAAATTCAAATACAAATACAAAGTGTTTACTGCTCTTAAAATATCATTGATGTTACAATAATAAACAGCATTAGAAAGAAGCATGCATATGCCAAGAATGGATGGAGTTTCTCAAAAAGCAACTGAACCATCTTCATGAATTCTGACACATTTTGAAGTATATTTAAAATTAAGAATGACAGATAAAGAATGAATTGCACTATTTCAAAGGCCAGAAACACAGGTAATGAAAGGATCGATCAATCAGTCGATTGAATACATTTATCTGTCTATCAATCATCCACTTTCAAATCGACAATTAGTAAACGCATTATATGTTGGAATAAGTTGGAAGAATATCTATCTATCATCATTATATAGTGCCTTTCATATCTATCTATTGTGGCAGGTGGCCGGGTGTGGCCCTCAATCAGCTGCCTATAAAAGGGTCCGCCTCCCGACAATCAAGGCTGGAGTCAGGTGAGGAGGTGGACGAGGTCAGAGGAGGCGGCAAGGAGAGGCCCTGAGAGTGTGTGCAGTGAAGAGACGGCTTAGAGGAGAAGCCAGGACTTTGGGAGACTGTTGGGGTTTGTTGGTGGCGGTGCACTTAGTGACTTGTAAATAATAAGAGTGTAAATAAACGTGTGGTGATGGACTGCAATGTGTCTGCCTGTCTGTGTCCGGGCTGTACCCTTCTACACTATCTGTCTCTGTGTCTGTCTGTCTATCTATCATTATTATATAGTGCCTTTTATATCTATCTATCTATCTATCTATCTATCTATCTATCTATCTATCATTATTATATAGTGCCTTTCATATCTATCTATCATTATTATATAGTGCCTTTCATATCTATCTATCTATCTATCTATCATTATTATATAGTGCCTTGCATATCTATCTATCTATCTATCTATCTATCTATCTATCTATCTATCTATCTATCTATCATTATTATATACTGCCTTTCATATCTATCTATCTATCTATCATTATTATACAGTGCCTTTCATATCTATCTATCTATCATTATTATATACTGCCTTTTATATCTATCGATCTATCATTATTATACAGTGCCTTTCATATCTATCTATCTAATGTGATTGTGTGTTCGTAGGAATTACATAGAAACACCTTGAAATAAGTTGATCGTTTTGTCAAGCTCTTCCTGGCTCACAAATATGAGAAAAACAGCACAATATGATACCTCTCTATTATAAAAAAAAATCTTGGGTCGAGACGTGATTTTCTTGGAGACACTTTAACGTCCTGCGAGACAAGCCAGTGAGTCAAAAGGACAGCTGCTGTACAGGCTTTTAAACTTTCAAAGTGCTGAGCGACATGCAGATCACACGGCATGGCAGCAGAAGCAGCAGCAAGCCAGCTGATAGAGCAAAGAGGAGGTAAAAAAAATGTATTTGTTTCCCATTGGGGGGGTGGGTGTCTGAACGCACATCAAGGAGATGCAGTCGGATCATCTGCTGGCTTGCTGCTGCTTCCGGCCAGCTGCGTGTTCTGCTTGTCGCTTGTCATTGTTTCAAGAGCTGGGAGCACATGAAGTGTGTCCAAGCATTCCAACAACTGTGAGGTTAGATGTCAGTGAACTTGTTTTAAATTGTTTGTAAGTAGGGCGCGACGTGCAAAAGTCACTGCCTCATGGGTTTTGCTTCCTAAGGTTGTAATATCTAGTCTTGCGTGTCGTCAAAGTGTCTCTCCGAGATGATCATGTCTCGATCGCTTCGCTCAGCTCCTCTGGAGGTGCGCTACGCTCCTGTGACTTCGCGTCTCTCCCGCTCGCGTTGTGAAGGGGGGGAGCTGAATGCTCGCTAAGGAGATGTGGTCGGATCATCTGCTGGTGAGCTGCGTGTTCTGCTTGTCGTTGTTTCAAGAGCTCGGAGCACATGAAGTGTGTCTGCCAAAAGCATTCCAACAACTGCGAAGTTAGATGTCCGTGAACTTGTTTTAAATTGTTTGTAAGTAGGGCGCGACGTGCAAAAGTCACCGCCTCATGGGTTTTGCTTTCATAAGGTTGTAATGTCTAGTCTTGCGTGTCGTCAAAGTGTCTCTCCGAGATGATCACATCTCGATCACTTCACTCAGCTCCCCTGGAGGTGCGCTACGCTCCTGTGACTTCGCGTCTCTCCCGCTCGCGTTGTGTATCGGGGGGGGTTGAACGCTCGCTAAGGAGATGTGGATGGATCAGCTGCTGGCTTTGTGCTGCTGCCGAGGTGCGTGTTCTGCTTGTTGCTCTGCACGTTGATCATTTAAAAAGCCTGTACAGCAGCTGTCCTTTTATCTAACTGCCTTGTCTCGAGGGACATCAAATTGTCTTCCGAGGAGATCACGTCTCGACTCCCTCCCAAAATTTCTTTTTATAATAGAGAGATATTTCTAGTTTAGTTGAGCTTTTGTAAAGTATCGATTTGCCCTTGGGGACAATTTAAGTATTATGTATTGTGAGCGTGGGTCCAAACACCATCAGTCAAACACCATTTCTTTATAAAACACACGTTTATTTTACTAAATGAAGTCCCACACAACACACAGTGCTCCCAGCACCAATCACCTTCCACACGGGCCTTTCTCTTAATGTCTGTGTGCCGCTGTTCCTCTCCTCATGACAGCTTCATCCTGCTCCCGCTCCTGACTCTAGCTACCCGATTGTAGGAAGGCGGCCCCTTTTATTTTCACCCGGATGTGCTCCAGGTGCTTGATGACATCCTTCCGGGAGCACTTCCTGGTGTGGTGGAAGTGCTTTCCTTGCAAAGGTCCCTGGAAGGTCCTTTCTCCACCTTCCCTGGTGTTGCGGAAGTGTCGATCTCCTGGGCTCCACGATGCTCGGAGCGCCCCTGGCAGAGGCTACGGGCCCCAATGGATTTGAGCCTCCTTGCTCCATCCCCTTGGTCCCCTCATCATCCAGGGCGGTTGCCACCTCGCGGCCCGGGGGACGTATAGATCACCTCCCGGTCCTTCCAGGCGTCCCGGCTGGGTCTGGTCCCCAGCCTCCTGTGACAGTATCTAAGTGTGGGTTCTCTCACAGCAGAATTCAGCAGCAATGACATGAGAGGCATATAAAAATTCAAAGCCTGCTGTCCCCAGCCACTGACAGGGAATGGCAGCCACTAACCCGAACAAGAAGTACTGTAGTATCCATGTACAGAGCACAATGAAACTCTTTCATGTCCAGACAGCATGCCACAAGTTACCACCCTCTGGCAGCATGGTAAACATAAATGCATTAAAATAGCAAGGCAAAATATGAAAATAAGAAGCTTATTTAAAAAAAAAAAATCTATAAGAGGGAAGTACATATCTAGGAGACCATATGGCAATCAAAGAAAAACATCAGATGTACTATTTATTCTAAATATAGAAAATAAAGTCACAATTTGAGAAATATAGATAACAAAAAAAGGGCCTGTATAAGCTAGACAAAAGATACGAAAGGTATTATGCACATTTCTATTTATCTGTCTGTCTCTCATTATCCACTCCAGTCATTGACAAACAAGAAGCTGCAGCTGCAAAGGTCTAAAGAGCACAAATAATAAATAGAGGAGGACTGGAAAAATGTCACCAGGTCTAATGAATCCAGGTTTTTAATAAATCACTTCTACTACATCCCATTAAAAAACTAAAGTACCATTTGAATGTCACATCATATCTCAGCATCTTAGCAAATGATGTGCAGCTCTTCATCTTAGCCCTTTACCCCTCTGCTAGTAGGCGTTTCCACTCCACAGAGTCACATACTATAGCTATTAAAGCTCATGAATGGCTGAGGAACCATCTAGTGGCCTACAACTACTGCATTTACTGATCCACCATTAGTAACTATAGTACAGCATTTCTGTGCCACACATTAAACATCTGCTTAAGGACACACGACAGACTGTATTGAGAATAAGCAGGAGACTAACTCACTTTTTAGCTAGATGGACTTCATTAAATGTCTTGTCGGTAAATGCAAGAGCAAGAGACAAGTACAGCAAGTCGAGCTTAAAATGGACATTCCCAGCTGAGCCTGTAACAGTACATACTTGTACATCAGTAATGGTATTTTCCTTTCTTGTTGACAATTGAAAATGGAGAGCTCATATGCATTTGTATGTTAGACATATCACTTTACATCTCAGACTGGTTTGATTTATTCATAGTAAACAACCTTGGCTTCCTCGATTGCAAATTTACCCCTATGATTACTTTGCACTGCGTACATAATCCCACAAACCGTTGTGTTCTATTTAATTTGCCAAGATTACCCAACAGTATTGTAACTGATTTGTACATCTTCCTCCTGCCAAAATAAAGAGGATGCACAGCTCTCTCAGGTATTTACCCGAGGTAAAGCAGTCGCTACTGGAGTCTTGGGATCCTGCTCTTTTGGCTCCATTTGTGCAGCCGGAGCGCAACTGTATGATGGTATTCACAAATTAGGTAAGTGCTTCCAGAAGCATTTGTGAAAATTTTTTCTGAAATGAAACCTTTTCACTACCTACAGGGATTCATTCACACATCCATCCATCCATAATCACCACATAATGGAAGAAAAAAAGGGAGAAATGATCTTCAGTGAAAGAGCATTAATGAATCAGAAAACAAGGGCATCAAAAGTCAAAAGATTTAAACAAACTGAGGGGTCACAGGTAATAATGTCTCAGAAAGAAAAAGAATGTCAAAGCATGCGCCAATCTGCTTAATGTTAGATAGATAGATAGATAGATAGATAGATAGATAGATAGATAGATAGATAGATAGATAGATAGATAGATAGATAGATAGATAGATAGATAGATAGATAGATAGATAGATAGATAGATAGATAGATAGATAGAATGAAAGGCACTATATAATAGATAGATAGATAGATAGATAGATAGATAGATAGATAGATAGATAGATAGATAGATAGATAGATAGATAGATAGAATGAAAGGCACTATATAATAGATAGATAGATAGATAGATAGATAGATAGATAGATAGATAGATAGATAGATAGATAGATAGATAGAATGAAAGGCACTATATAATAGATAGATAGATAGATAGATAGATAGATAGATAGATAGATAGATAGATAGATAGATAGATAGATAGATAGATAGATAGATAGTCATATGAAAAAGTTTGTGAACCCCTCTCAGGCTGCATAATAATTGACTCTCCTTTCAACACCAAAGATAACAGTGGTATGTCTTTGATTTCCTAGGAACATCTGAGTACTGCGGTGTTTTCCGAATAAAGATTTTTAGTGAAGCAGCATTTAGTTGTATGAAATTAAACCAAATGTGAAAAACTGGATGTGCAAAAATGTGGGTCCCCTTGTCATTGTGCTGATTTGAATGCCTGTCACTGCTCAATGCTGATCACTTACAACACCAAATTGGTGTGATGAGCTCGTTAAGCCTTGAACTTCATAGACAGGTGTGTCCAATCATGAGCTATAAAGGTATTTAAGGTGGTCAATTGCAAGTTGTGCTTCCTTCCCTTTGACTCTCCTCTGAAGAGTGACAGCATGGGATCCTCAAAGCAACTCTCCAAAGATCTGAAAACAAAGATGGTTCAGTCTCATGGTTTAGGGGAAGACTACAAAAACCCATCTCGGAGGTTTAAACTGTCAGTTTCTGTAACTGTAAGGAATGGAATCAGGAAATGGAAGGCCACAGGCACAGTTGTTGTTAAACCCAGCAGGTCTGGCAGGCAAAGAAAAATACAGGAGCGGCATATGAGCAGGATTGTGAGAATGGTGACAGACAACCCACAGATCACCTCTAAAGACCTGCAAGAACATCTTGCTGCAGATGGTGTATCTGTACATCATTCTACAATTCAGCGCAATTTGCACAAAGAACATCTGTATGGCAGGGTGATGAGAAAGAAGCCCTTTCTGCACTCATGCCACAAACAGAGTCACTTGTTGTATGCCAATGCTCATTTAGACAAGCCAGATTCATTTTGGAACAAAGTGCTTTGGACTGATGAGACAAAAATTGAGCTATTTGGTCAGAACAAAAAGCACTTTGCATGGTGGAAGCAGAACACCGCATTCCAAGAAAAACACCTGCTACCTACTGTCAAATTTGGTGGAGGTTCCATCATGCTGTGGGGTTGTGTGGCTAGTTCAGGGACTGGGGCCCTTGTTAAAGTTGAGGGTCTGATGAATTCAGCCCAATATCAACAAATTCTTCAGGATAATGTTCAAGCATCAGTCACAAAGTTGAAGTTACGCAGGGATTGGATATTCCAACAAGACAATGACCCAAAACACAGTTCGAAATCTACAAAGGCATTCATGCAGAGGGAGAAGTACAATGTTCTGGAATGGCCGTCACAGTCCCCTGACTTGAATATCATCAAAAATCTATGGGATGATTTGAAGCAGGCTGTCCATGCTCGGCAACCATCAAATTGAACTGAACTGGAGAGATTTTGTATGAAGAATGGTCAGAAATACCTCCATCCAGAATCCAGACACTCATCAAAGGCTATAGGAGGACAGCGTCTAGAGGCTGTTAGATTTACAAAAGGAGGCTCAACTAAGTATTGATGTCATATCTCTGTTGAGGTGCCCAAATTTATGCACCTGTCTAATTTTGTTATGATGCATATTGCATATTTTCTGTTAATCCAATAAACTTAAAGTCACTGCTGAAATACTACTGTTTCCATAAGGCATGTCAGATATTAAAAGGAAGTTGCTATTTTGAAAGCTCAGCCAATGAGAAACAAAAATCCAAAGAATTAAGAGGGGGTCCCAAACTTTTTCATATGACTATAAGATAGATAGATAGATAGATAGATAGATAGATAGATAGATAGATAGATAGATAGATAGATAGATAGATAGATAGATAGATAGATAGATAGATAGATATGAAAGGGACTATACAATAGATAGATAGATAGATAGATAGATAGATAGATAGATAGATAGATAGATAGATAGATAGATAGATAGATAGATAGATAGATAGATAGATAGATAGATAGATAGATAGATAGATAGGAATCTGGTTGGAACAAACACCTGTAGTCACAGGGGGTCCCCAGGACCGAGGTTGGGAAACACTGCATTAGCATAATACTAATGATGATGAAGCTGTCCTTATGGAAGGTCTTGAAGATGCCCACTATGCTGCTGCTAATGTTTTCTCCTTTGTAAGATTTTCTTTATTCCTATATAAAAGTACAACAAGCCATACCATACTGAAACTTGCACTTATTTCATTCAAACTTCTGTGAAATATTTAAAGAAAAACAGAAGAAGCTAAGCTCATTCTCAGTCCGGCCCCCATATTTCTTTAGGTCTTAACTGACTTCATCTTCTCTAACATTTTCTCCGTTCATCTGCCTTGGTTTTCTTCACTCCTTTACTTGCTATGTGTGTTTTGTTCTTTTCAGTTGTGCACCTGCAGAAGACTATTTTGCATTTTTTTTTTTACTTTCCACATCAGTGTAGAAATAAACTTTTTTCTTCTGTGAAATATATTCTGTTTTGAGTGGATCAATTACAGTACATTGCTTGGATGTTCTGACAAATGTCAGGTTTTAACAAAAAAGAAAATTAGATTGAAACTATACACTGTTTAATTTAATGTAGGTACATTTTTCTTTACTATATATTATAGTGGGGAAAAAAAACTGATTCATTTACAAATCGCCATTTCTAAGTATGGTGATTACTGGATAGCCAGGCTGATTAAAAAATGGATTTTTAAATGCAAAAAAAAAATAATCAACAAAATGTAACCATGTGCAACCACTCATAAACCATCCTATGTGATTAATTACTATAGAGAGTTCAATATGAGTTGCATGCAACCAGGCATTTGTTGTTGCCATGATAACAGTTAACTGATGTAGCTTTTTAATTAGAATGTATAGTACACACATTTACTGATGCTTCAGCAATAATGTCCACGTGTATGTTACACACATAGACTTATGTTGGAGGAATATGCATCCTGAAAGCAGTGCAAGACAAGAACATGACTGATCAAGGTTGTCGTCAGATTTATGCAATGCCACCGCAATTTAAATCTAAAGTGTGGACTCTCTTTGCATTTCACAAAGTAAATGGAGAACTTCAAATGACTACGGCCATATGTACAGTTTCCACAGTAAAGTCAAGTTCTCAGATCCAGCAGCTCCCAAAATGTACAAAAAAGGTTAAAAAGGAATTAAAATAGTTTCTCTGTAAAGTGGAAAGAGCGTCCCTGACATGTGACTCGTGGACTTCGCGAGCCATAGAGTGTTATGTTACAGTAACATCGCATCATGCAACTGAAGAAAGGTGCTTATTCTCTTAATGCCCTACAAAGCTTAGTCTTACATGAAAGTTCTACTGGGGCTAAAATGGCCAAACTACTTCATAATGTTAATGAGGAATAGGGAATTGAAGGAAAACAGCTAGTGACAGCCATGGACAATGCCTGTGAATATAATTAATTCAGTTCGTGTGGTGGGCCATTCTGATGTTAAATGCCACACACACTCAAACTACCAGCTGTTGTGTAGCTCCTAGGATGAAGATGATGTATCACTGGGTTTTTCCACTGAAGCACTCAAGGAATTCAAGCTTTGCAGCAAAAGCAGAAATTATTGGATCTTCCACAGCACAAGCTGATTATTGATGTGCCAACCTGAACGAACAGTGCACATGATATGGCACGGCCAGTGCAAAATTTCTTAATTTCACACATTTTTGTTAATATACAGTATACCAATATACAGTACTTATGAAGCTTACTTTTTTGACTCAATAAAAACACTATCATTTTATACACATATATATATATATATATATATATATATATATATATATATATATATATATATATATATATATACACAGTATATGGGGCGGCACGGTGGCGCAGTGGGTAGCAGTTAAGAGACCTGGGTTCGCTTCCTGGCTCCTCCCTGCGTGGAGTTTGCATGTTCTCCCCGTGTCTGCGTGGGTTTCCTCCCACAGTCCAAAGACATGCAGGTTAGGTGGATTGGCGATTGGAAATTGTCCCTAGTGTGTGCATGGTGTGTGTGTGTGTGTCTGTCCTGCGATGAGCTGACGCTCTGCCCAGGATTGGTTCCTGCCTTGCGCCCTGTGTTGGCTGAGATTGGCTCCAGCAGACTCCCCGTGACCCTGTGTTCGGATTCAGCAGGTTGGAAAATGGATGGATGTATATATATATATATATATATCTATATATTTAATTGTATTATATTACTTGTATTGACTTCATAATGTCAAGTTGGATAGAAATTCTAAATTCAATAAAAAAAATTTGCAATAAATCACAATTCTGAATCGCAATACTTCAAAAAAATCGCAATACATATTGGTAGGGATGCTCCAATCAGGTTTTTTAAGGCCAATACCGATCATTGATTTCATGTTAGTCGATCGACTGATTCTGATAACTGATTCTGACTTTTTTTTTTCTTTATCACTTTATAAAACATTTTACACTAAGCTCCTGCATAACCAGACACATAGAAGCCTTATCTTCTTATATAATACGCTACCGTGGCTGTTTGGAATTTTAAATCACCTGTCGCTCGCTAACCGTTTGACCAATTGTCCTGATATTTAGTACACGTATACTACGTGACGTCTACTATCCGCTTTCAGGGTGATGATTGACCTCCAAGGTTATTCTTCTTTTTATTTTATTTTATTGTAGAATCAACTCTCAACAGCGGCCAGCAAGGGTGGCCATGCGGCGCATGCATACGGGCGCCGTTCTCATTCCCTACCACCTTCACCGTCACTTCCCCTACCTCTTCATATCTTAAATCATTCTTCAGGCAGATGGAATACTTAAGTGCCAGCTTAAGTGACAAATTAAGGAAAACGTACTAAGTAATTGCAACACAAACACTGACTTAATCAGTTTTAACGTGACAAGATGCCAACAAAAGAAGAGAAGAAGCGGGCAGCTAGGGTGGAGAAAAGAAGAGCTGCTCAGGAAACAGCAAGCGCATCAACCTCTGAGCAAACAAAAGAGTATGAACATTATGAATGCTCAAGTTAAGTGTATTCACTGCATGTTATCATGCAGTGCGCCGTTACTGGTATTATATATTAGTGTCATTTTTGCCGTTTTTGTAGCTTAAACTATAGACCACAGGCATTAACTGTTTATTCTTATTAACAAAATGAAATTCTTTAGGCTTATTCTTCAGTGACCAAACACTAAAAAACTTAACATTTCCATAAAATACAATCCCTTAACAAATAAAACATGTACAAAATATGTACATATGGCATAGAAGAAAATATATATTTTCACACAATCAGTTAACATTGGCAATTAAACACTTCTTAAATGTAAATATACTGCACATCACACTTACAGGTTTTAATCGTTTTTAATCATTAATTGCACTCCAGCTTTTTTTGCAGTTAAAATATTATATATTATATTTATAAAGGTATGTTGTTTTTCTTCATTGTATGCGTCAGCTAGAAATTCGTAATTCTTGAGGTGGAAGTACTTGTAGTACTTGTTTCTTCCCAAAATGTATACTGTATGACACACAGAAATAAATAATAACCATAGTACAAATCTTTAAAAAAAAAGCTACAAATTTATGAAAATGTTCATAATTTGTTTATCAAAAAGGCACAAGACTAACATGCTTAAGTTTATAACTGAAAGATACATTTTGCTGTTAAGCTAACAAGTAGCAATTTCAAATTCATCTCTTTTCTTTTTCTGAGCTAAAAATGTAATCTGCTGCATTTAAAACAATCTTGCTATCCAAACTGAAATGGTGTCCATTTTAATTTAAAAGACAAAACAAAAAGGTCTGAATTCATTAAAGTAGTTTCTCTCTCCATTTGCCTAAAAGCACCGGACGACTTCTCAGATTACGCTTTCTCAATTTATTACTCCATTTTATTGAATTTGAAGGCTAAGCCCTCTGATAAAACAAGCCTTGACAGCTCTTTATTTACACTGCTGGACATCTGCTGCTGGTGTAAAAAGAAAAAAAAAAAGGGGGGGGGCTGAAAAGATCGGATTATGTGATTGGCCAATTTACTGATCACGGATAGTCTTTTTTAGTGAAAAACCAGCCGATTTAGTTTGGCAGTCGATCAATCGGAGCATCACTTCATAACGAAGTGGCAGTCAAAAATTGTAATATCGAATCAAGAGGGTTTTGTTGATTCCCAACCTTATTTTTTAAGGGTTAACCAAGGGGGATGTACAGGACTGTAGTAACTGCAGGAGGATAAAATTGATGAGCCACAGCATGAAGTTATGGGAAAGAGTAGTGGAAGCTCAGTTAAGAAGTGAGGAGAAGATTAGTGAGCAGCAGTATGGTTTCATGCCAAGAAAGAGCATCACAGATGCGATGTTTGCTCTGAGGTGTTGATGGAAAAGTTTAGAGAAGACCAGAAGGAGTTGCATTGCGTCTTTGTGGACCTGGAGAAAGCATATGACAGGGTGACTGAGAGGAGCTGTGGTATTGTATGAGGAAGTCAGGAATGATAGAGAAGTACGTAAGAGTTGTACAGGATATGTACGAGGGAAGAGTGACAGTGATGAGGTCTACGGTAGGAGTGACGGAGGTGGGATTACATCAGGGATCGGCTCTGAGCCCTTTCTTATTTGCATTGGTGATGGACAGGTTGACAGACAAGATTATACAGGAGTCCCCGTGGAGTATGATGTTTGCTGATGACATGGTGATCTGTAGTGATAGTAGTGAGCAAGTTGAGGAGACCCTGGAGAGGTGGAGATATGCTCTAGAGAGGAGAGGAATAAAGGTCAGTAGGAACACCAAGACAGAATACATGTGTGTGTATGAGAGGGAGGTCAGAGGAATGGTGAGGATGCAGGGAGTAGAGTTGGCGAAGGTGGATGAGTTTAAATACTTGGGATCAACAGTACAGAGTAACAGGGATTGTGGAAGAGAAGTGAAGAAGAGAGTGCAGGCAGGGTGGAATGGATGGAGAAGAGTTTCAGGAGTGATTTGTGACAGACGGGTATCAGCAAGAGTGAAAGGGAAGGTCTACAGGACGGTAGTGAGACCAGCTATGGTATATGGGCTGGAGATGGTGGCACTGACCAGAAAGCAGGAGACAGAGCTGGAGGTAGCAGAGTTAAAGATGCTAAGATTAGCATTGGGTGTGGCGAGGATGGACAGGATTAGAAATGAGGACAATAGAGGGTCAGCTGAAGTTGGATGGTTGGGAGACAAACTCAGGGAGGCGAGACTACGTTGGTTTGGACATGTGCAGAGGAGAGATGATGAGTATATTGGGAGAAGGATGCTAAGGGTAGAGCTGCCAGGCAAGAGAAAAAGAGGAAGGCCTAAGAGAAGGTTTATGGATGTGGTGAGAAAGGACATGCAGGTGATGGGTGTAACAGAACAAGATGACGAGGACAGAAAGGTATGGAAGAAGATGATCTGCTGTGGCAACCCCTAACGGGAGCAGCTGAAAGAAGAAGAAGATAAAATGCTAAGGGTTGTGTCATTTTTTTCATGCAATTATTTGTGAGCCTCTGGGGCTAGAGCCTTGATCTTCGACTTAAATGTAAGCTTATGATGTGATACGTGCTGAAGCAAAAAATTTGAGTGGCAGCAGGGTCTTCCTTAAGGCTAAATACTCAAAAGGGTAACACATGGCAGAAAGGAATAGTACAGTGCCAACATCTTCTGAGTGTGAAGCACATCATACAGGCTGATCATAGGAACAGAAAGAAGAATGGCAACACCATCTACAGGATACAAGCACGACAAAGACAGACAAACGCCTGTGAAAAGTGACCGGTGCTAGGTTGTTCACAGCAACGTGATTATTAACATGAAAAACAGAAAGTCATTCACATACCAAATATAATATACAGTATGCATTTAATGTTGTTGTCTTTTTTTTTTTGGTTTAATTAAACTATATCGATCGCCTCATACAGAAAAACTTTAAAAAACATTATGCAATGCAATACACCCCATGAACATACATAAAGAGTTCTTTACATTTAGAAATTATATCAAAAATTTATTGAAATGTCTACAGGTCCCAAAAGCACTCACTAATAAGACTGCTTGCTCCAAGATTACTGAGCTTGTCGTCAAGTCAGCCCCAAGCCTGGAGGTGACTTGCAGTAACACTTTATTCAAGAGGATGCGGCACACATAATTAAGCAATAATGAAGTGTACAGAATGGGGGATTGGGATTCACAAGCCCACAGCACATTCAAAAAAATGATTCTTCTCGCTATCAGGAAACAGTAATTAGATTTTATAAAGTCTGCCCGTTAGAGGCCACTGGTATGCTGCCATCATTTTTTTTTTTCATTCAATGCTATGCTGTGCTAAAATCTCAAGATGTCACTTTATGTATATGTAAAATGGACATAGCAGTGTGGTAAGAAGACTGGCTATTGCTGTCCTCAGTTGGCCCAACAATCAGCACCAGCCAATGTTCCATAACTCATCCATCCATCCATTTTCCAACCCGCTGAATCCTAACACAGGGTTACGGGGGTCTGCTGGAGCCAATCCCAGCCAACACAGGGCACAAGGCAGGAAGAAATCCTGGGCAGGGTGCCAACCCACCACAGTCCATAACTCATTCTGTCTTTTAAAATAGTTATTTTTTTTCCCATTTTAAGCTTAAAAAACAAGCAGCAAAGAAACACAAAGGGGGTCTGTTACCCATCTGTGCTACATCTGTAGGACTGAAGCCATCAGAAGGGTGCCAACTTTGGAAATGGTAAGAGGCACAACTAGATAGTGCCAGGGAGTCAGTCTTCAGAAGAGATATGAGGCTCATACTGGTCAACTCATTTAATAAAATTATCTGCAAAGGCTTTATCGTACATGGCTGGGGGTCAGACCAGGCCGGGATGCCTGGAAGGACTGGGTTGTGACATATTTGTCCTCCGGGACACGAGGGGGCAACCGCCCTGGAGTAGAAGAGGCCCACGGAAGGGGAGCAGGGAGGCTCAAGACCGTTGGGGCCTCTGGTCACCGCCAGGGGGCGCCCCAAACCTCATGGAGCCCGGGACTTATTTACTTATTAAATTAAAGATTGATAATAATGCAGGTAAAAACAGATAATAACTTTATATAATGTTAACATTTACCCCCCCCCCCCCAAGGTGAAATTGAAGTCTGTCAGTGGAGCAGGACGGTGACAGCAGTCTGTCGCTGAAGCTGCTCCTCTGTCTGGAGATGACACTATTTAGTGGATGCAGTGGATTCTCCATAATTGACAAGAGCCTGCTCAGCGCCCGTTGCTCTGCCACAGATGTTAAACTGTCCAGCTCCATGCCAACAATAGAGCCTGCCTTCCTCACCAGTTTGTCCAGGCGTGAGGTGTCTTTCTTCTTAATGCTGCCTCCCCAGCACACCACTGCGTAGAAGAGGGCGCTCGCCACAACCGTCTGATAGAACATCTGCAGCATCTTATTGCAGATGTTTTGCCTCAGTAATATAGTGTGGCCTGTATACTAATGCCATTATTGCACCTGTTGGTTTAGAAAGCTAAAAGCAGTTATTAACTTGCAGATCCACTGTATCTTATGTATGCCAGCTTAAGTGAAAATTTAAGAAAAACGTACTAAGTAATTGCAACACAACAACTAACTTAATCAGTTTTTATAAAAAGTTATTGTCTGTTTTTACCTGCATTATTATCACTCTTTAATTTAATATTATGTTTTGTATCAGTATGCTGCTGCTGGAGAATGTGAGTTTCCCCTTGGTATTAATAAAGTATCTATCTATCTATCTATCTATCTATCTATCTATCTATCTATCTATCTATCTATCTATCTATCTATCTATCTATCTATCTATCTATCTATCTATCTATCTATCTATCTATCTATCTATCTATCTATCTATCTATCTATCTAATCTATCTATCTATTATATAGTGCCTTTTATCTGTGGAGTTGCTATTTATAGTAAAGGCTGTCAAGGTATTTCTGCGGATATTTGTTTATGCTAGTGCGCCCCGAGTGGGTGCATTTCGGCTATATAATATTTCCAGCATGCTATTACACGTGGCATTAAATCATTTTTTTTTCTGGTAAAGCATTATGAGTAAGTGGGGCTGTCTATATCCTCTGCAACAGGAGGCCCACACAAAGAGTAGCCTAGGGGTCCATGACCACCTTAATCCGCCTCTGCTGATGGTGCATAGGCTAGTGCTGCTGTTGTGCAGCTTGCAGGACCTAGGTTTAAAATTTTGACCAAGTATTCTCCATGTTCTTGTGGCTGTTACTGTGCAGTCTCAAAGACATACAGGCTACGTAGACAGACTGGCCTTGTATCAGTGAATGTGGATATGTAAGTGTGCCCATGATATTTTTCCTAGACAGTTGTGTGACTCCTTGTACTCCTGGCTGCTGCAGCAGGCAGAGATCCCGGTGACCATGAACTGAAAGACACCATATTATAGACATGAAAGGCAATATACGATAAATATAGTATTATTTTTAAATTATTAAAGGTTGTGATCTGCTCATTACGTTTTTATTTCATCATCAAGTCAAGTTGGGGAATATACACTGGTATAGCACGTTGCAGAACCCACCACTTGATGAAACAGCTCGGGATCCTGGTTGGTAACCCACCGGGCAGACACGCGGTCCAGTCCCACCCTCCAGAAATGACCCTCTAACTGCCGCAGCCAGGTGTTACGTGGTGTCTCCATGGCCTGGTCCAGTCACTTGCATCCTCAACAATGAGGATCCTGCAAGCCACATCACCCCCGGATCTGATGCTCCCTCACAAGGCAGGTCCAGTCAGACTTCAGGAGCAACCGCTCATTCGACACAAACTCAAACCTGCAGTTCCCAAGGATTCTCCGAAGAGACACAGTATGATTGGAGTCCAGTCTTCATCTTGGGTCACTGGATAGCATCCATGTCTCGCAACCATATAGCAAGGCAGGAAACACCAGGACTCCATAGACTTGGACGTTCGTCCTTTTGCATAGATATCAGGAGCATCACACACCCCTTCCCAGCAACCTCATGTCCCCCAAACCCCCATGCTCTCCCAATCCATCTACTGACTTCATAGGACGAGTCACCAGAGTCACATGAATGTCACTGCCGAGGTCAGTAAACCTCTCAACGAGGTCGACACTCTCTCCGCAGACGGACACACTGTTGATGGTCGTGCCCAAGAGGTCATTAATGGCCTGGCACTTTGGTTTTTATCAGGACAATCACAAGCCCAGACACTCTGACTCCTCACTCCAACCTGATCAGCGCCTCCATTGACTCTGCAAAGCAAAGTCAAGATCCGTGAATCTTTCATTGTCAACAGTTTCCTCATGAAAACACTTAATATAGCGTTAGAATAAACACAACCAAACATGGATAAAAATAAGTACAGTAGAACCACTGGTCACAAACGTTTCTGAACATGTACAAATCGGGTTACGATCAAAAATTTTGCCAAAACTTTGCATCTGTTCACGACCACACGCTCTGGTGGCGAACAAAAACACTGGTGACCTGTTTCCCTACGCGCGTTCCTATGCGCCAATGATTTCCCATTCTCCGTTTCCCATTTTCTTTTGTTTGCCTAACAAAGTAGCTGATGTTGCAAAAGGAGTTATAATGTTAACCAAGCAGAGGCCTCAAGTGCTGGAAGAGGTGGAAAAACTGTTGCTAGTGTGGTTGAACGAGAAGCAACTTGCAGGGGATAGCGTAAGCGAGGCGATCATAGGCAAGAAAGCCAGGAAGATTCATGGTGATTTGCCGAAACAAAATCTTTCTACAAGTGGCGAAGATGAGGAATTTAAAGCCAGTAGAGGATGGTGTGAAACGTTTCGCAAGAGAAGTGGCATTCCATTTTTTTTCCCTGTGCTTAAAACTCATAAAAAAGTGTTTACAGCGAGCGGTTCCTGAGGGTCTAGCGCCAACTCTTACAATGTTCGTTTTCTCTGTTGTTCAAAGTTTTCTCAGTGTTATTCAATGTTTTTACATTTAGCTTACTATTACACTGTGCATTCTATGGTATAATTAACTATTTATGTGCTTAAAAATATATATATATTTACATACAGTGCATACGGTCTGGAACGGATTGATTGTATTTACATACAATCTTATGGGGAAATTACGTTTAGGTCGCGTCCAGAGTTTTGGAACGAATTATGGTCATGACCAGAGGTACCACTGTAGTAAGAATGAAGTGTTATTATATCCAGGAGGGGGCACAATATTTTTGGGAATGTGTTCTTTCAGAAGTAAAGCCATACTAAACCTAATATAGCTTTCACCAGTAACCACAGTGCAATTAATAAGACAAGCTACTAAAGAAGAAGAGTGTACAGTATTTACACAGCTGAGGAAAGCCCACAGGACACCACGATTGCCTTGAAATCCATCAGTGGATGTCTTTGACAATTTATGTGTTTCTTCAGGGCTGTCATTTTTCTAAACAAAGACAGCAGGGGACATCTTCAGTCAGTTCATAGGTAGGCTTCGCTTCCATAAGGCTGTGGCAACCACTTTATAAATATATGATGGTCTTGTAGTGCTAAAACACAACCAATCAAAATAGAACTCCCTTTCTGCCAACTACCACTACATATTTCGTCATCCTTCATTAACCACTTTCTTAGTATTACTAGGAATTCATTTTCTACCAACCAACATTGCATGTTAATAAACCATTTAATAACCTGCGTAAGCTCTTTTGTTTACAGTACTCAGACTTTTACAATTTCTAGTTATTTTTCGTTTCCTGTTAAGATCCTTCTGCCTGTCCCTTACTTAGCTAATCTCTATTTAGTATCCTATGCTGCAAAAATGTAACTATAAAAGTGTGTAAACCAAATACATTTACATTACAAGAAACAGATCACCATGACACACTGAACACAAGTTATTTTTTTAGCTTTCCTTACAGTTTTTTGTTTATTTATTTATTTTAAACAAGTCGGCATTTTATACTGCCTTTAAAGCAATTTGCTTTGGGCCTCTTTTTAAAGAATCAGTTCTTCCAAGGTTTTTCCAGGATTTGCCATAACTCCTCTTTTTTTAATATTTACTGCTTCTATTATTATTATTATTACCACGCTTATATTAACTTCACCTCTGGTTGTCTGGTACAAATCTTGTAATCTATATTTAACCCACTTCCTATTGTCCAAATGACTTGAAGGTTTGCACACTTACTCACTTCCGATGACAATACATGAATCATTAACACTAAGGTTAAGGTTAAGGTAAATAACACTCGATCTGGCTTTTATGTACGGTAAGTAACATAGTGAAAAGTCAAGCAAAATGACACCTTTTATTGGCTAACTAAAAAGATTACAATATGCAAGTGTTCGAGGCTACACGGGCTCCTTCTTCAGGCAAGATGTAAATAACATATAAATGTTAATGTTTTGGGCACATGCACCGTCCAGATCTAAACACTAGAGTGGGGAGTCTATAGCTGAAGGTGGAAGCTGCCGTCGCTGTACTTTGTATATAAGAGCCAGATCGAATGTTATTTACTGATTTACCTTTATTTATTTACTTACTTCCTACAGCGTAAAGTCACAAGTAGACTGCAGAGCTTCCCGTGTACATATACAAAGTACAGCGATGTCAAAAGTGCGACATGCATTCATGCTCCGATGTAAAACCGTCGTCATGATCTGAGTTCACCTCTGTTATAGCGCGTCTTTATGTGAAACCCGCAGTGTCAGATGTGGGGTGGGATCATGAACGCAACTGAGAGAATAAAACTGAATAAAAAAAAAAAAAAAGCTAACCTTTACAAGTATCATAAATTTACACCTGCTGTTACAGACGGAAATCAAATGTATGTTTTTATTCTAAAATAGTAAGAATAAGAGCAGCTCACTTCTCAAAATGGACTCGTCCAGGATCACACCCGTTTTGATTACCAGTCAACAGTTGTTACCATTGTGCTACCGAAGCGGTTGTAGCAAATGCGTGTCAATGTCGCACCCTAACGCAGGCTCTTTTTTTGCAGTTATATTCTTGAATAGAAGCACACTTGTTCTGTTATATTTGTACCTTTTGTGAAAGTGTTTATTTGATATTCGGACTTTAGGCTTCACACATTAAACACTTCATGTCTACATTTTGTCAATTATTACTAAAACATGAAAAACATTTCTGTTTTAACGATGTGTTTACTATACATAGATTGTTGTAGACACGGAACACTCATGAAATGCATGTGTTCCAAATAACAATATAGTATTTATAAAAGGTGTCATTTTGCTTGAATTCTCCCTCTATACAACTCTAAGCAACTGACACTCAGGTAAACAGACTTGAGCTGAGAAAATTGTGCGGTGGTGGGGGGATGTGATAGCAGGCTGCTTGCTGCTTATCGACACATTTACAGGACAAAAGACGCTGATGGAGAGGTGCGAAGTGATTTAAGGTGGAACGGATCTACAAGTTTTTACGTAGGCTCTGGTAATTCAGTTATACTAATTGATTAATTAATCCATGTTAATTAAGAAATTAAATTTTCATATGAAGAATAGTTGAAGATTTCACCAATAGATGGTGCTAGTAACAGATAGAAATATTATCCAATAGATGGCGTTAGTATTGGTTAGAACAGGGGTGCCCAACTCCAGTCCTGGAGGGCTGCAGTGGCTGCAGATTTTCATTCTAACCCTTTTCTTAATTAATGACCTGTTTTTGCTGCTAATTAACTTCTTTGAATTCATTTTATTTGACTTGCTCTTGAAGACTCAGACCCCTCAATTGTTTCTTTTTCCTTAATTAGCAGGCAAACAATAATGAGATATAAAATGAGCCAAAACAGGACCAGCAAACTGTGGAATGCTGATCCGCTCTTAGAAAAGAGAAAATCCACAGTTTCGGAAATGTCTGCTATTGCACAATGACAGCAGCAACAAGCTATGGGAATTAAAGAACGAATTTAATTAACGACAAGACTCAGCACCTCATTAAGCAACTAGTTGGAGTGAAATTGGTTGAATGAAAGGCACTATATATAATAGATAGATAGATAGATAGATAGATAGATAGATAGATAGATAGATAGATAGATAGATAGATAGATAGATAGATAGATAGATAGATAGATAGATACTTTATTAATCCCAAGGGGAAATTCACAATAATTCTCCTTGTTTATAATACTCCCTTACAGTATCCTGATAGAACATGTTTTATGTTCCACAGGTCATCAAAACACAAGGACGACGAAAATATTTGTAGTGTATCTGTTCATTATGCAGGTCACTGACTCATGGGAACACAGCATTATATTCACCCACCCTTTGCCGCCTTGGGTGACACTCCACCTTCTCATTTTGTTCCTCGTAAAGCCTGGAATAGCAGGCATGATAACTCTTCTTCCATCAGCAGAGTCTCACTTCCTCTGCTGTGAAATTGTTAGGTATGCGACACTGACCAAACACTGTCACTCACTGACTAGAATGTGAACATGCTCATCGGCCAGACCACCACAAGTATAAATGTATTTTGGTGGCTGACAGTAAGTGCACTTTGCGCTGCAGTCTGTCTGCCGGATTCAGACAGTAAATATAAGCAATGCTTACGGTTGTGTAAGCGTAGGCCCTGTACTCGGCTGTCTCTCTATCCGGATTGGTTCCAGCTTTGCATGCAGCACTGCAATTAAAATATCAGCACAAACATACAACATAAGTACAGCAACTGAGCAATAAAAGTAACCACAAACACACTTAGACATATTTACTAGATCAGCATAGAAGACTCCTACAGTCAACATGTTATATTACAATATAATTAATATAATGCTATTATATATATACTAGGGGGCTTTGCCCCCTACTCGCTTTGCTTGCCCACCCCCCAGTCCCGTGGCATGCTCACCACTTCACAATCTCTTTCGCTCGCGTTGTGAAGGGGGGACTGGACGCACGGTAAGAAGATGCAGAGAGATCAGCTGCTGCTACCGAGCTGCATGTTGTGCATGTCGCGCTGCGCGACGATCATTAAAAAGCCTGTACAGCAGCTGTCCTTTGTAAGTAGGGCGTGACGTGCAAGTAGTCTCGCGGGACTTCAAAGTGTCTCTCCAAGATGATTATGTCTCGACCCAAAATTTTAATAGATAGATATATATTGTGGTATATGGCCGGCAGTTGATCCCGGCCAATACCCCCAAGCTGCCAGATGGAGCCCTCCCTGCATCATGGAGGTGCCCTGAATTCTAGCAAGGCATCATGGACCTTGGAGTCTTTCCTCACAGCCCTGCTGGATAACATAGGGGCCGCCAGGGAATGCTGCAGGGATGCCCAGGGACTTGTATTTTCCATATAGCCCGGAAGTACTTCCCAGTCACGGGGACGGCAAGGATAACGTACTTCCGGGCTGAAGAAAAGAAGAAGTTTTCACCTGACCCAGAAGTGTTATACAGTCACATGGACTGAGGGACAGAAACACTTCTGGGTTAAAGACTTTAAAAGGACTGTGGGAGATCCCAGCAGTGAGCCAAGTTGGGAGGAAGGGTGACTGAGCTGCTGGATGGAGTGGAGGAATTGTTATTGAGTATTGTATTGATTGTTTATTGAGTATAGTGGAGGTGGAGGTGCTTTGTGCACTTTATTATTATAATAAATTAATCTTTGGACATTTATCTGGTGTCAGTATGTGTTGTCTGAGGGTTCAAGGGGACGATAGCGCCCCAATCTGTCACAATATATATATATATTTAAAAATCCAACGTCTGTCTGTCTGTCTGCTTTTCACAAGAGAACTAACTACTTAATGGATTTAGATCAGGTTTTTCTCTAGAATTTGCTTGAACATTCTGGTTGATTTTGCGACTTCTCTCATTGTGCTATCTATTATAGTTCACTTGCGGTACCGATTTATTTGCATGAATCTGAAAGACATGCAGCAGACCAAGGGGAATGGGAGCGGGGCCCTCCTCACTCACGCACCAGCCTCGGGGTGTTCCTTACCTCCGCTTAGCTAATAAATGAGAGAACTACCTAACGGACTTAGATCGGTTTTTTTCTAGAATTTGGTAGAACGTTCTGGTTGATCTTGCAACTTCTTTCATCGTACTAAGAATCATAGCTCAATTGCAGGAGCGATATTTTTGCGCTAATCCGAGACAGAGGCTGCAGGGTGAGGGGAGGGGGAGGCATGACGTCAGGAGTGGGGAGTCTGTGTAACTCTGTGTTTTGGAGCGTACCTTGCCTCCATTTAGCCAGCGACAGCTTTTTGTTCATTGATTTTTAAAGTTTGTCCTGTTTCACTACTACGCGGGCGGAACTGCAGAGGATGGCTAGTTATTTTATTTTATTTTATTTTTATTTTATTTTATTATATATATATTATATTATATATATATATATATATATATACACATACATATACAGTGCATCTGGAAAGTATTCACAGCGCATCACTTTTGCCACATTTTGTTACGTTACAGCCTTATTCCAAAATGAATTAAATTCACTTTTTTCCTCAGAATTCTGCACACAACACCCCATAATCACAGCATGAAAAAAGTTTACTTGAGGTTTTTGCAAATTTATTAAAAATAAAAAAATTGAGAAAGCACATGTACATAAGTATTCACAGCCTTTGCTGTGAAGCTCGAAATTGAGCTCAGGTGCATCCTGTTTCCCCTGATCATCCTTGAGATGTTTCTGCAGCTTCATTGGAGTCCACCTGTGGTAAATTCAGTTGACTGGACATGATTTGGAAAGGCACACACCTGTCTATATAAGGTCCCACAGTTGACAGTTCATGTCAGAGCAGAAACCAAGAATGAAGTCAAAGGAATTGTCTGTAGACCTCCGAGACAGGATTGTCTCGAGGCACAAATCTGGGGAAGGTTACAGAAAAATTTCTGCTGCTTTGAAGGTCCCAATGAGCACAGTGGCCTCCACCATCCGTAAGTGGAAGAAGTTCGAAACCGCCAGGACTCTTCCTAGATCTGGCCGGCCATCTAAACTGAGCGATTGGGGGAGAAGGGCCTTAGTCAGGGAGGTGACCAAGAACCCAATGGTCACTCTGTCAGAGCTCCAGAGGTCCTCTGTGGAAAGAAAAGAACCTTCCAGAAGGACAACCATATCTGCAGCAATCCACCAATCAGGCCTGTATGGTAGAGTGGCCAGACGGAAGCCACTCCTTAGTAAAAGGCACATGGCAGCCCACCTGTAGTTTGCCAAAAGGGACCTGAAGGACTCTCAGACCATGAGAAAGAAAATTCTCTGGTCTGATGAGACAAAGATTGAACTCTTTGGTGTGAATGCCAGGCATCACGTTTGGAGGAAACCTGGCACCATCCCTACAGTGAAGCATGGTGGTGGCAGCATCATGCTGTGGGGATGTTTTCCAGCAACAGAAACTGGGAGACTAGTCAGGATAAAGGGAAAGATGACTACAGCAATGTACAGAGACATCCTGGATGAAAACCTGCTCCAGAGCGCTCTTGACCTCAGACTGGGGCGACGGTTCATCTTTCAGCAGGACAACGACCCTAAGCACACAGCCAAGATATCAAAGGAGTGGCTTCAGGACAACTCTGTGAATGTCCTTGAGTGGCCCAGCCAGAGCCCAGACTTGAATCCGATTGAACATCTCTGGAGAGATCTTAAAATGGCTGTGCACCGACGCTTCCCATCCAACCTGATGGAGCTTGAGAGGTGCTGCAAAGAGGAATGGGCCAAACTGGCCAAGGATAGGTGTGCCAAGCTTGTGGCATCATATTCAAAAAGACTTGAGGCTGTAATTGCTGCCAAAGGTGCATCGACAAAGTATTGAGCAAAGGCTGTGAATACTTATGGACATGGGATTTCTCAGTTTTTTTATTTTTAATAAATTTGCAAAAACCTCAAGTAAACTTTTTTCACGTTGTCATTATGGAGTGTTGTGTGTAGAATTCTGAGGAAAAAATTAATTTAATCCATTTTGGAATAAGGCTGCAACATAACAAAATGTGGAAAAAGTGATGTGCTGTATATACATACATACACATACAGGGAGAGTCACTCGAAAGGGGCCCCAAATATTCTGTTGCAAATCCCATTACAAGTAATCTGAACCAAAAAAATACGCTCTATACCATGACGTCTGTGTAATCGATTGAATTACATGTGATGCTGGAAGTGGTGTCCGTTTTTTGCCAGACACATTTCGACACGGCGCTCCATGTTCCTGAACGTGTTGGCAAGCGTCTCAGGGTAGAATAGCAGCAATTTCACATTGGATGTTTTCCTTTAAATCTTCCACAGTGTGAGGTTTGTTCCGATAGACTTTTCCTTTGAACAGACCCCAAAGGAAGAAGTCTGGTGGTGTCAGATCTGGCGATCGTGGTGGCCAAAGCCACTTTGAAATTACCCTTTTGCCAAAGAAGGACTCAGTTTCTGCCATGCTACTTGCCGATGTGTGACACGTTACTCCATCTTGCTGGAAGTAACCTTCTGTTAACTCACAATCATCCAGTTGATTCGCACATCGCTTAAACAAATTGGTGAACCGATAGGGTCATACCATGAAGACGCACTGCTCAATACTGTACACCACCATCCTGATGAGAAGTCGAGTGAATGAGTGAAGGGGTACGGGCGGTATGCACCCAGAAGTTGTTAATGGAGGTTAAACGTCACTGGTGGGCCGCAGTGGCTGCAGGGTTTCATTCTAACCATCTTCTTCATTAGTGACCAGTTTTGGCTGCTAATTAACTTCTTTTGCCTTAGTTTTAATTAACTTGACTCAGACCCCTTAGTTGTCGTTTTTTCCTTAATTAGCAGCTGTAACACTAGGGGTCGCTGTTGCCTCGTGTAACCCACAGACAAACCATCCAGACACCAGGTAAAAGTACCAGAAATAATTTTAATTTCTTCTTTCTGATATTGTGCCACAGTAGACATCACAATCACCACCATAAACCACTCAATAAACAATAATTCAGTAATAATAATCATAATAAATCCTCCTTTCCACCCAGCAGCTCGGTCACACTTACAGGTGCTGGTCATAAAATTAGAATATCATGACAAAGTTGATTTATTTCAGTAATTCCATTCAAAAAGTGAAAATTGTATATTAGATTCATTCATTACACACAGACTGATGTATTTCAAATGTTTATTTCTTTTAATGTTGATGATTATAACTGACAACTAATGAAAGTCCCAAATTCAGTATCTCGGAAAATTAGAATATTGTGAAAAGGTTCAGTATTGAAGACACCTGGTGCCACACTCTAATCAGCTAATTAACTCCAAACACCTACAAAAGCCTTTAAATGGTCTCTCAGTCGAGTTCTGTAGGCTACACAATCAGGGGGAAGTCTGCTGACTTGACAGTTGTCCAAAAGACGACCATTGACACCTTGCACAAGGAGGGCAAGACACAAAAGGTCATTGCTAACGAGGCTGGCTGTTCACAGAGCTCTGTGTCCAAGCACATTAATAGAGAGGCGAAGGGAAGGACAAGATGTGGTAGAAAAAAGTGTACAAGCAACAGGGATAACCGCACCCTGGAGAGGATTGTGAAACAAAAGCCATTCAAAAATGTGGGGGAGATTCACCAAGAGTGGACTGCAGCTGGAGTCAGTGCTTCAAGAACCACCACACACAGACGTATGCAAGACATGGGTTTCAGCTGTCGCATTCCTTGTGTCAAGCCACTCTTGAACAAGAGACAGCGTCAGAAGCGTCTTGCCTTTGGACTGCTGCTGAGTGGTCCAAAGTTATGTTCTCTGATGAAAGTAAATTTTGCATTTCCTTTGGAAATCAAGGTCCCAGAGTCTGGAGGAAGAGAGGAGAGGCACAGAATCCACGTTGCGTGAGGTCCAGTGTAAAGTTTCCACACTCAGTGATGGTTTGGGGTGCCATGTCATCTGCTGGTGTTGGTCATTGTGTTTTCTGAGGTCCAAGGACAACGCAGCCGTCTACCAGGAAGTTTTAGAGCACTTCATGCTTCCTGCTGCTGACGAACTTTATGGAGATGCAGATTTCATTTTCCAACAGGACCTGGCACCTGCACAGAGTGCCAAAGCTACCAGTACCTGGTTTAAGGACCATGGTATCCCTGTTCTTGATTGGCCATCAAACTCGCCTGACCTTAACCCCATAGAAAATCTATGGGGTATTGTGAAGAGGAAGATGCAATACGCCAGACCCAACAATTCAGAAGAGCTGAAGGCCACTATCAGAGCAACATGGGCTCTCATAACACCTGAGCAGTGCCACAGACTGACCGACTCCATGCCACGCCGCATTGCTGCAGTAATCCAGGCCAAAGGAGCCCCAACTAAATATTGAGTACTGTACATGCTCATACTTTTCATGTTCATACCTTTCAGTTGGCCGACATTTCTAAAAATCCTTTTTTTCCATTGGTCTTAATTGATATTCTAATTTTCCGAGATACTGAATTTGGGACTTTCATTAGTTGTCAGTTATAATTATCAACATTAAAAGAAATAAACATTTGAAATACATCAGTCTGTGTGTAATGAATGAATCTAATATACAAGTTTCACTTTTTGAATGGAATTACTGAAATAAATCAACTTTGTCATGATATTCTAATTTTATGACCAGCACCTGTACTGAGGAGCACATTGCACTTTGTTTCATTCTAGTGAGAATTATTACAGAATACCTGGGGCCTTTTTCGAGTCAATGTCCCTATATCTATGGTCCTGGTCACATATTCAGTGGTATATTTTGTGGTAGGTTTAATCATTTCTGTGTTGTGATTTGTTTTTTTATACCTTTTATCTGTAAACAAAACATTATAAAACAAACCCGATTAAACAAATGGAAACAACATACCAAGTACAATAAAATAATTGGAAACAAATCCATGAAATTCAGCACTTAACTGTCCTGAATTTAGCGGTCTGATGCTCCTCAGATGTGCCAAGCAGTTACAAATGCTTTGTTTTGTCCTGCTTAGTGAGTCTGAGGGGTAAAAACAAGGCAAAAACATGAAAAGGAAATGGCAAAAAGCAGAGCACCTTCAGATGACGAGACTTTTGTGGTATTTTGGAATTTTACATCATAGTGCCACCTCAAGGCTTTAAATCTAGTGCAGCTTGAAATTAACTTCTGCATCTGAAATAAGTGGAACGCATTGACACAGAAAAAGCACACAAAACCCACTTACATAAGAGATAATCTGGATTTTCTGAAGGCTGTAAAGTTCTGATGTATGCTATGCGGCATGCAGCGTATCTCCTGAGAGTTCAAGCGTCCCGCCATCTGGACAGGTAAATCTCTGTTCTCAATGCAGATTCTCACTCAAAGAGGCTAAAGACACGCTGCTGCCACCTGGGACTTTAACAGATTGCAAGCAAAAGGCCCCAACTAACACAGCAATAGCAGTGAGGTGCCCCACTAGCATTGTAATGTTCTGAGGGTGAGCTTCCAGCACCCATAATGTAAAAAAACTACAGACAAGCAAACTGGGGATCTCAAGCCTGGGAACTTGCTTTCTAATAACTTAAACCAGTAAGCAGGATTAGCATTCCACCATTTGAAGAAGCTCCTTCAGATTCTGCTACCAGAAGTAAAATCTGACAAAGATAAGTCACAGTCATGAAAACTGCATCATGAATTCAGAATGCTATTAAATTTTACCAGACTACTCAGTTCAATTCAGGGTAACAGACTGAGGCCAGTCTATCCAGGGAGTATTAGGAGCAAGGCAGATACCAACCCTGGACAAGGTGCCAGTCCATTAGTGGAGCCCCTCACAAACACACACCACTCACACTTTGCCAATCTGGAATCACCAATAAACCGAATACAAATGTCTTATTAACTTTAATAAATGTAAATGTGCCTCTTCTAATATCTCGGAGGTCAGTAGCACATATCGCTAGTTTCATTGTCTTTGTATACTGATAATACAGGTTGGTTGGGTCCTCTGCGAAGATCTTCGCGTGGTCAATGGAGGCTCAGATTGGGGCACTCGAGAGACTGAGTGAGGAATCTGAGTGTCTGGGCTTGTGAGTGTCCTGGATAAAAACCAAAGAGCCAGGCCTTTAATGACCTCTTGTGCATGGCCACAGTGAAAGCAGTGTGTCTGTCTGCGGAGAGAGTGTCGAACTCATCGAGAGGTTTACTGACCTCGGAAGTGAAATCCATGTGTCTGGTGACTCTTCCTATGAAGTCAGTAGACGGATTAGGAGAGCATGCGGGGTCATGAGGTCGCTAGAAAGGCGTGTGTGTTGCGCTCCCGATATCTCTGCCAAAGGACAAAGGTTCAAGTCTTTAGAGTCCTGGTGCTTCCTGTCTTGCTATATGGTTGCGAGTCATGGACGCTATCCAGTGACCTGAGACGAAGACTGGACTCCTTTGGTACCGTGTCTCTCTGGAAAATCCTTGGGTACCGTTGGTTTGACTTTGTGTTGCTCATGGAGTCCCGAATGAGGCACATGACCTGCATTGTGAGGGAGCGTCAGTTACAGCACTATGGCCATGTGGTGCGTTTCCCCGATGGTGATCCAGCTTGTAAGATCCTCATTGTTGGGGACCCGAGTGGCTGGACCAGGCCAAGGGGTTGCCCACGTAACACCTGGCTGCGCCAGATAGAGGGTCATTTCCGGCGGGTGGGACTGGACGGTGTGTCTGCCTGAGGGATTGTCAACCGGGATCCCGAGCTGTTTCATCGTGTAGTGGGTGCGGTAACGCGGAGTACCAGTGCATGCTCCCCAACTTGACTTGTTGGTTCCTGCTCAGTTCCATCTTATACTGTAATCAGATACCCAAAGAAATCATAGATTAGTTTTTTTCATATACAGTAAATGGATGGATATTAATGACTTTCATGTCTGAGGATGCCTAACAGAAATAAAAGGGTATTGAATTCAAGAATGGAGTGGACCCTGCATTGGACCCATCCAGCTTTGGTTTCTGCCTTGTGTCCAGTGCTGTCAGGATAGGCCTTACCTCTTATTAAGTGGGTTTGATGGTGGTATGTTATACTATATTGTAAACTACGTACCAGGTTGGCACAGTTGGTAGTGCTACTGCATCATAGATCCCATGTTCTGGCATCAAATTCTGCAGCCCTTTATTGTCTACGTCAGGGGTCTCCAACCTTTTTTCCCCCCTGAGAGCTACTTTTACAAAATGAAAATGGCCGAGAGCTCCTCGTGCTTTCTAACGTTTATTCTCATAGCTTATTTCAAGCTGAATAAGCTTGTTTTGCCTGAACATTTACAAAATGTTGGTGTCCACAACTCACATTTTGCATTAAAACATCACAAAAAATATTTAGTTCACCTGCAAGTGCATTTTGTATGTCTGTATGCATTTTCCAGTGTATCTCACACTACGGATTAAAACGTGAATGCTGACAATGCAATTCCAAATACACAGATATGACTTATTCCTTTGTCATTTTGTCCCATGTCACTTTATTCACAGGTCCAGTTGCAGGTGTGATGTGTTTTTGAGTTAGTCAGATGACTCAACAAGAGAGGCAGGTGTATGGTGGAGTGGAGCCACTGAGGTTCACTCTGATGGAGTCATTTAAATGTCCGTCTGTCAGCCTTGTTCTGAACTTTGATTTCATGACATTCATGTCAGACTCACAGAGGTATGGAGACCCAAACCAAGCAGACATTTTCAGAGTTGCTTGGTGAAGATTCTTCTAGTTATCTGGCTCTACTAAGTTCCAGAAATGCTGAGAATGCTGTTCAGACTTTAACTGCACATTATTTTAAAGGTTTACTAATATATAATATATAAAATCCAATGTCCGTCTGTCTGTATGTCTGTCTGCTTTTCACAAGAGAACTACTTAACAGATTTAGATCGGGTTTTTTTTTTCTATAATTTGCTTGAACATTCCGGTTGATTTTGTGACTTCTCTCATTTCACTATGTATCATAGTTCGCTTGCAATACCGATATAATTGCGCAAATCCAAGAAAAAGGCATGGGATGGGAGGGGCCTTCCTCACTCACTCGCCAGCTTCGGGACATGTTCCATAACTCCGCTTAGCTAGTGTTATGGTGTATAAAATCTACAAATTATTCTCTATATTTTTATTATTATATTTTGCTCAATCCCAACAAGATGAATTCAGATGTAGGAGGCATTATAATAAAAAGGCATATCCTCTTCCCTTACACCTCACTTTTATAACAGTTGTTCACAGCGTAGTGCTAAATTGGTATTACAGCCTGGGAAAGGAAGATTGAGCCATGCCTCAGGCTATTGATTACTTTATGGATGGACATCTGGGACAACAATTTGGTTTACAGCTTGGGAAAGGAGGACATGAGACAATATCAAAAAACTTTATTATCTGGGAAAAGATAGATTAAAGAGTTTGAGCAAAAGTCATCCATCATATTGACAGCCAGCCAATCAGGTGCATGGAACATTCATGTGTTGTGAAACCACGGCATAAAACTTTATAATAAATATGCCTTATTTGAAAGCAACGTCAGAAGAAGAGAAATAGCGATGATGGAAGAGCGACGTCAGAAAATAAAACAAAGACACGTGTGACCAGTTTTCATCAAATCGTTAGTTAACAGCATTTTCATGAACATCGATTGCTAAATCAAACGCCGCCCTTGGACTTTCATCCTTGACATCACTGATTCCTTTCAGTAAGCTTTTTGTAAGACTATTTTATCCAGACTTTACTATCGATCTTATTTTCTATTGCTTATTATTGTTCTTTAATAAATAGTAACTTGTTTTCATCTTTCAATGCTTTGTCTTCATGTCTAGTGTGATTGAAATAATAAGGTAGATTTCTTTGAGCACCTGGTGTAACCGGAGATTTGCCATTACCTCTGTGCTGCGAGGTTTATTAAGGCTGAGAGTGAGAGCTCCTCTCAATAGTAGTGGACAGTACGTAAAGAAGGTATTCTTGGCTGATAATTGGCCTATAGTCAAGGATGCTGAGTCTTTGTATGTTTAAATATTTTCTTGGAGACCAAAAGTAATATTTAGGTCTGAGATCTATTTAAAATATCATATGTTGTTCGTGCTGATAATAAATAAGTCTCTTGAAGTGCTGAGAGAGTGACAAGTTGTGTTATTCCTATAGCACTTGTGTGCTTTAAAGTGCTAAAAATTAGCCAGCTGTGTGTGTGTCATTCATAGGGCACTGTTGTTGTTAGGGTCTGAGTGTGTGTGTATCTATTTATGTGTGTGTTATTATTTAGGGTGCGGGAGTAGACCATTCCAATAATGAACTTGACAAGTGTAAGGGGTAAATAAGACGATAACACAGCTAGCGAACGACAAAACAATTGAATTCAACTTTGTTTGATATTTAAAATAAAGTGTTACTTAGGTCTTGATGAGTCTGAATCCAGATATTCTCTTAAGTGTATGCCACATTGAAAAGATAGATTGCAATTCAGATTGTGGATCATGATTTTGTGTTAAAAGGATCGTGATATGATTTTTTGGAAAGATCACCCACCCCTAATTTGACTAATCATGTTTTCAAATTTATGTAGGATTCATTAACTCTTTGGCGAACTACCTGGAAAGGGGTTGCGAGCTTCCGGTAGGTGGTGAGAGACGTGTTGGAGACCCCTGCTCTATGTATTCGTTCTGTGTCTAGGTGGGTTTTCCTCTCGCATCCCGAAAGACATGCATATTGAACCCATTTATCTGTGCACCAATAGGCCCTACAAAGGACTCAATGCTGTCAGCAATGCTCCAAACCCAACCTAAAATTAGATTACGCAGGTTTGAGAATGTTATGTCAATTTGTAAAGTGCGTGGCATGGTGGTGTAGTGGTTAGTGCAGCAATAAGGAGCAGATCCCATACTTGGTCACTGCCAGAGTAGATTTTGATTTTCTTCCATATCACCTAAGACATGTGTATTACACAACAACAGCAAATCTTCACACACAGAATGTAGCACAAACTGCTTTACAACATATCAAACAAAAGTAAAACAAATTAAAAATTGGTAACAACAGGATTGAATAAATAGTACTATCACAATTATTAAATACAAATAAATTAATATGCTGTCATGCACGAGCGATCAGGGAGAAGCTAAAGGACCCGACGAGCAGCACTAAACCACAAGACAGGGGACAACGGCAGTGTACTAACCACTCTCTCTTTGTTTCAACAGGAAAGACGAGAAAACACCGCCATGAATTCGGCCAGAAATCAATAGCCAGCAGGCCAAGCTACTTCCAGGTTCCTTCATTCCCTCCGGTCCCCCAGTGATGACATCACTACATCCCATGAACCTCAGCGCCTCCTTTCCCAGCATTCCATTTCCATTCCCACTCCATAAAATGTCCATGCTTCAATGTATTGGTGTCTGTGCTTGATATTTCATGACTGACCAAATAATTTTGGAAACCAGTGTTTACAGAACACAGGGACGGATTCCCCAACCCTTAAACATTGTTTCTGTGTTTTCTTCATATATGCATTTACAGAGATATACAAATCAACAATTTATAGATTCATTTTGAAGTCTAATGAATTATTGGTCACCATTCCAAATTATCCCCATGCGGGTACGTGCATGTCGGTGGGGGGAGTACTTCGAAGACCTCCTCAATCCCATTAACATGCCTTCCAATGAGGAAGCAGAGCCTGGGGACTCAGAGGTGGGCTCCCCATTCTCTGGGACTGTCACCGAGGTGGTCAAAAAACTCCTTGGTGGCAGGGCCCCGGGGGTGGATGAGATACGCCCGGAGTTCCTCAAGGCTCTGGATGTTGTAGGACTGTCTTGGTTGACACGCCTCTGCAACATCGCATGGACATCAGGGACAGTGCCTCTGGATTGGCAGACCGGGGTGGTAGTCCCCCTCTTTAAGAAGGGGGATCGGAGGGTGTGTTCCAACTACAGAGGGGATCACACTCCTCAGCCTCCCTGGAAAAGTCTATTCAGGGGTCCTGGAGAGGAGGGTCCGTCGGATAGTCGAGCCTCGGATTCACGAGGAACAGTGTGGTTTTCGTCCTGGTCGCGGAACAGTTGACCAGCTCTATACCCTTAGCAGGGTCCTGGAGGGTGCATGGGAGTTTGCCCAACCAGTCTACATGTGTTTTGTGGACTTGGAAAAGGCATTCGACCGTGTCCCTCGGGGAATCCTGTGGGGGGGTACTCCGAGAGTATAGGGTACCGGCCCCTTGATAAGGGCTGTTCAGTCCCTGTACGATCGGTGCCAGAGCTTGGTCCGCATTGCCGGCAGTAAGTCGAACCCATTTCCAGTGAGAGTTGGACTCCGCCAGGGCTGCCCTTTGTCACCGATTCTGTTCATAACTTTTATGGACAGAATTTCTAGGTGCAGCCAGGGCGTTGAGGGGGTCCGGTTTGGTGGGCTCAGGATTGGGTCACTGCTTTTTGCAGATGATGTTGTCCTGTTTGCTTCATCAGGCCGTGATCTTCAGCTCTCTCTGGATCGGTTCGCAGCCGAGTGTGAAGCGGCTGGGATGAGAATCAGCACCTCCAAATCCGAGACCATGGTCCTCAGCCGGAAAAGGGTGGAGTGCCCTCTCAGGGTTGGTAGCGAGATCCTGCCCCAAGTGGAGGAGTTCAAGTATCTCGGGGTCTTGTTCACGAGTGAGGGAAGAATGGAGCGTGAGATCGATAGGCGGATCGGTGAGGCATCCGCAGTAATGCGGGCGCTGCATCGGTCTGTCGTGGTGAAAAAGGAGCTGAGCCGCAAGGCGAAGCTCTCAATTTACCAGTCGATCTATGTTCCTACCCTCACCTATGGTCATGAGCTATGGGGTAGTGACCGAAAGAACGAGATTGCGAATACAAGCGGCTGAAATGAGTTTCCTCCGCAGGGTGTCTGGGCCTCTCCCTTAAAGATAGGGTGAGAAGCTCAGTCATCCGGGAGGGGCTCAGAGTAGAGCCGCTGCTCCTCCGCATCGAGAGGGGTCAGATGAGGTGGCTCGGGCATCTGATCAGGATGCCTCCTGGATGCCTCCCTGGTGAGGTGTTCCAGGCACGTCTAACCAGGAGGAGGCCCCAGGGAAGACCCAGGACACGTTGGAGGGACTATGTCTCTCGACTGCCCTGGGAACGCCTTGGGATTCTCCCGGAAGAGCTAGAAGAAGTGGCCGGGGAGAGGGAAGTCTGGGCATCTCTGCTCAAGCTGCTGCCCCCGACCCGACCTCGGATAAGCGGGAGACAATGGATGGATGGATGGGTACGTGCATGACCAGGATAGGACCCTGCAATGGGCTGTCATCCTTCCCTGAGTTAACGCCTGGGCTCACATCCAGTGCCGCTGTGACCCTGAATTGAATTAAGTGGGATTGAAAATGTTCTGCTATCTATTAGGTTTCCTCTTGTTGGGCCAAGCTTTTGCTTTGAAGAGAATATTGAATAATGTAAAGATTTTCAATGTAAGAAAGGCCACCTGCCACCCCATCCCTCAGATATATCGGATTTGAAAAATAGAAACATCAATGGCCGCTGTGATTGTAGTCTGAACATGCCGGGTGAAATTATTATCTGTTGCTTCAATTGCTTCATTCCACAACATTCCATTTCTTGTCTTTTCAATTAAAACCCATGAAATTTCTCATATTAACTGGTGTTTGTGAAATAAATTAAAATTGACTGAAGTGTCTAGTGCCCTACACGTTGGATAAACGATTATGCGATTATTCAGATTTTGCTACCTGTTCTTAAAATCATGAATAATGTAACACCTTTCTGTTTCAAACCTTGTCCCAAAGCTCTTTATAAGTAGAAGTACAATACAACTGTTTAACACTAATATTTTTAACTGGGACAGAGGCATATTGGTACATCCGAGGTTGGGACTGAACCAGGAGTCTTTGGTTTAAACGACATAGCCTGCCCGAATTAGGGCTGTCAAATGAACCAAAAATATAAGGTTCAAACATCCATCCATTACCCAACCTGCTATATCTTAACTACAGGGCCACGGAGGTCTGCTGGAGCCAATCCCAGCCAACACAGGGCGCCAGGCAGGAATCAAACCCCCGAACAAGGTGCCAGCAAACCGCAGGGCACCCACACACCAAGCACACACTGGGGACAATTTGGAATCGCCAATGTACCTAACCTGCATGTCTTTGGACTGTGGGAGGAAACCCACGCAGACAAGGGAAGAACATGCAAACTCCACGCAGGGAGGACCCGGGACTCTTAACTGTGAGGCAGCAGCGCTACCCACTGCGTCACCGTGCCACCCAGGTTCAAACATTCAAATTAAAAATAAGTAAATACTCAAATATATTCAAACTTAGGTTAGTGATGCAGGGTGTTACACGTACATTTGTAATTGCTTTTTTTATACTTTATTATTATGGTAACGACCACCACTGCCCCACAGCAGGAATAATTCTAGTGGTATCTGTTGTATTTAAATACAACAGCCAGCAAAATCCTGAGCAGCTGCGCCATATCTAAGGGAAGCATCTGCCCCGCTGTCTTGTTTTCAGTCTAGGACTGACGGCTAGGTGCATAAGACTTACGCCGCTCAGCCTGTTTGGAACCAAAGCACTACCCCTCATCCCTGTGACACAACTGTCCTGTGCCATCATTAAAAAGTCATTTCCCTGGGCCTCCACCCCAACCCTACGTTCCAATCTTCATTGCTGATCTTGCCGCAGAATGACATGTCACAACACATTTGCTGCGCAGGACGCCAGCAGAGTGCTACAAATGGGATCCACACAACAACATTGTCATAAGCGCTTCACGCTTTGTGGCGACACCACGAGTTTTAAAAAAAAAATTAAATAAAAAGGAAAAATATTAATAATGGCGTTTCGTGCAGTGAATACATTTGACTTATACTGTAGTTTTCATCCTCGGGCGGCACAGTGGGTAGCACTTAGGAGACCCGGGTTCACTTTCCGGGTCTGTGGATTTTGCATGTTCTCCCCGTGTCTGTGTGGGTTTCTTCCCACAGTCCAAAGACATACAGGTTAGGTGCATTGGCGATCCTAAAGTGTCCCTAGTGTGTGCTTGGTGTGTGTGTGTGTGTGCATGCCCTGCGGTGGGCTGGCGCCCTGCCCAGGGTTTGTTTCCTGCCTTGCGCCCTGTGTTGTCTGGGATTGGCTCCAGCAGACCCCCCTGACCCTGTAGTTAGGATATAGCGGGTTGGATAATGGATGGATGGATGGTTTTCATCATCTTTCTCTGTACGTTTAGTAATCATTTGCTCAGAGGTTGATGCACTTGCTGCTTCCTGAGCAGCTCTTCTTTTCTCCACCCTAGCGACCTGCTTCTTCTCTTCTTTCGTTGGCACCTTTTCGCATTAAAACTGATTAAGTTAGTGTTTGTGTTGCAATTACTTAGTACGTTTTCCTTAATGTTTCACTTAAGCTTGAACATCTTGTTGGGCTTAAAGGGACCGCTCTTAACTGGTTCAGGTCATATTTAACTGGTAGACACTTTTCAGTGACTTTTAATTCCTCTTCTTCATCTACTGCTCCTCTTAAATATGGTGTTCCTCAGGGATCCATTTTGGGTCCTATTTTATTCTCCATATACCTTCACGCCATTGGAGCAATTTTTAGGAAATTTAACATTTCTTTTCACTGCTATGCTGATGATACTCAGGTTTATATTCCTGTCTGCAACTCTACAACAAATCAACTCCACAACTGTCTGTCTGAACTAAGATCCTGGATGGCTAATAATTTTCTTGATCTAAATCAAAATAAAACGGAGGTACTTATAGTGGTCCATCAGCTAAAGCCCAAATTGGTCATGGACTTCTCGGCTCTTTCTCTGTCTTTTCCAAACCTCAATTCCGCAATCTTGGTGTTACCTTTGACAGTAACTTCTCTCTTGAGAAACAAATAAATTCTGTAGTCAAGAGTTGCTTTTTCCAACTTCGTCTATTAGGTAAGATAAAGCCTTTTTTATCTTCTAGGGATCTTGAGATAGCTACTCATGCGTTTATTTTTTCTCGCCTTGATTACTGCAACTCGCTGTATTCTGGGATTAACAAATCCTCGATACACAGGTTACAGTTGGTCCAAAAATCTCTTTCTTTGAACTTTCCTCGTACTGTTTTTTTGATGTTTTTGTTGTCTGTGGTTTTCAGTGATTCCTTTTGCTTATTGCTTGTCAACATTTGAAAAACATCCATTGGAATTTAACTCATTGTCAGCCTCCTATAGAAACGGCAGACACGAAAAAATGATAGCAGTGTTAATGTTTGTGATGTGCAATCTGTTGGAATGGCAAATGCAAAGCATATGTCTTTGTTATATGCAAAAAAAGAAGAAAAATCTCGGGTTGCAAATGTATGCAAACTGCTTAATAACTTAATAATAATAGAAATGTTATGTAAATTGTGTATAAAACTGCCCCCCACCGACCGGTCCGTGGAAAAATTTGCATCTAATAAAGTGGTCCTTGCTGTCAAAAAGGTTGGGGACCACTGCTGTAGAGGACTCCCCAGCTCCAGCGCACAGGCCTTGAGCAGTCTTTAACTTCTTTAATACACTACTTCTCTGCTGCGAAGTGCGGGTATTTTGCTAAGTGTTATATATTTCAAGAAGACACCGTACAAGAATTAATTACTACTACTTAAGTACAAGTGCCCTATCACATTTTTTGACTCAACTAAAAACTCAATCTGTGACAATAAGTGCACAATCTGTGTTTTGATTGCCTTCTTTAGTACAATTTATGATGCACACGCACCACCACAGAGTTCCGCATGGTACTGATTTTTCAATCCCATTTCCAATTACTCCCCTTGTAGTTTCATTCCACTCCTCCCAGCAGGTTCTGACAAAATTCCATCCTATTTTCATCCACTCCCGCCCATGCCTGCTTAATGTTCTATTCTACCCCTCACCACATTTCTGCTTTCCCCTTTAAAAAGATGCTTGAATCAGGCACATAGTCTACGTAGTGTCTTAAGCAGAATCTCTAAGAGTGAAAAATAAGGGAGAAGGGGGAAAGAATCACACAAAAACAAGTACAGTAATCTCTCGCTACTTCGCGGTTCACTTTTCGCGGATTCACGACTTCGCGGGTTTTTAAATACAAGTGATTGCCCGCCTATCGCGGAAGTTATGTTCCAGACCCATCAGCAACAGGAGAAAATCCGCGATATAGAAAGACCATATAAATAAACATTTTTTTAGTTTAAGCCTTAAAATACCCATCCCACATGCTTTAAACACACGTAAACTTATAAAACACACTTTGTTAACACATATGATATGTGGATGTCGGGCTAAGGATATGAGTAACATCTCACTATTATAAAACATTTTAACTTCACGCAAGACAAGACAGTGAGACAGGAAAATAGGTGATGTACAGGCTTTTAAATTATCGACACGCAGAGCGACAAGCAGCACAAAGCCAGCACAAAGTCCACTTCTCCTTAGCGTTCATTCAGCTCCCCACCCCCTTGACAATGCGAAGTGGCAGGAGCGTACTGCGCTTCCGGGGAGGGGGGGTTTGAGCGAAGGTGCGCTGAGCTCTCACACACCCACACACACACACACACACACACACACACTCCTCGCACAGAGCGACAGGCAGGCATTTTGGCAGAAGCAGCACAAAGTCCATTTCTGCTCAGCGTGAGTTCAGCTGCTCCCCTTCACAAAGCGAGTGCAGACACATTGACGTCTGATCGCTGCGTGCAGTGTGCAGTGTTGGTCTGCGGTGTTTAAGAATGTAGAAAGTGTTTAAGAGCATAGGAAGTGTTTATAAGAGCGTGGGAAAGGTTAACAAGAGAGTGAGAAAGGTTTATAAGAGTGTGGGAAGGGTTTATAAAGCCTTAAAATATGTATAAATAATAAAATAAATATAGGTCGCTACTTCGCGGATTTTCACCTATCGCAGGGGGCTCTGGAACGTAACCCCCACGATAGGTGAGGGATTACTGTAAATCTGTTTTACGTTTTTCTCTTTTTCACAACACAATCAGAGTTGATCTAATGATATTGTTTTCAAAATATAAATGAATAGGTATAAAATCCCAAAGATTGTTACTTAGACCATGTAAACCAACAGCAGATGTACATACTTTACCCAATCCACGTATGACATGTGTGTGTGTTTAGAAAGAGCAGCCAGCACAGATCACATGCAGTGTAGGTTTGTTTAAAGAAAAGCATTCTTGATAGTTTGACTCAGCTAGGAGGACTGGGCAAAGCCATGTTACTAATCAACACCAAATTAGAAGTGCAAAAGATGCCCAAAAAACAAAAGCGTACATGTACAGAAGAGTAAATGTTACTTAGGTCTGGATGAGTTTGAGTCACATTGAAAAGAGTAGATTGCAATTCAGATCGCGGATCGTGATTTTGTGTTAAAAGGATCGTGATATGATTTTTTGGAAAGACCGCCCCCCCCCACCCCTAATTTGACTCATCAAGTTTTCAAATTTATATAGGATTCATTAACCCTTTGGCGAGCTACTTGGAAAGGGGTTGCAAGCGACGTGTTGGAGACCCCTGCTCTAGAGACATTTTTGTTACTTCCTGTTCTACCAAGTTGTGCAGCAGCAAAACCTGACTGATTCTGCAATACAGTGGAACCTCGGTTCACGACCATAATTCGTTCCAAAACTCTGGTCGTAAACCGTTTTGGTCGTGAACCGAAGCAATTTCCCCCATAGGATTGTATGTAAATGAAATTAATCCGTTCCAGACCGTACGAACTGTATGCAAATATATTTTTTTTAAGATTGTTAAGCACAAATCTAGTTAATTACACCATAGAATGCACAGTGTAATAGTAAACTAAATGTAAAAACATTGAATAACACTGAGAAAACCTTGAACAACAGAGAAAACTAACATTGCAAGAGCTCACGCTATAGCCTTACAACCTGAGTTTTAAGCACGGGGAAAAAAAGGAACATTTGAAAAATCCGTAACTTAATAAACAACCAAGAAAAGTAACATTGCAACAATTCACGCTACAAACCGAAAAATGAACATTTGAAAAATTCGTAATAGAAAAACCAACCATAAACCACCAAGAAAACCAACCTTGCATAAATCGAGTTCTGGCATCAAGTGAGGAGGAACTGGGTGGAGAGGAGGTAACAGTGCTTAGAAGCCATGGTTAACTGCAAAAGCACACGAAATACTGTACAGCACAAAGAGTTAACAGGTAAAGCACGCACGTCTGACTGAGAACAATGAACAGGGAGAGGCTGAACACGTGCTTAAATACAGTAATCGGCACGTACGAACCGGAAGGGAAATGAAATAGAGAGTTCACAGGTAAAGCACGCACGTCTGACTATAAACAATGAACAGGGAGAGACTGAATACGTGCTTAAATACAGTAATCGGCGCATACGAACCGGAAGGGAAATGAAATAGAGCACAAAGAGTTCACAGCGAAAGCACGCACGTCTGACCAAGAACAATGCAACACGTGCGGAAATCATCGGCACGCACAAACCGAAAGGGAAACTGGCTTGTTCGTATACCGAGTGTGTGGTCCTGAACCGAGGCAAAAGTTTGGTCGTAAACCAATTTATACGTGTACCGAGACGTTCCTGAACCGAGGCTCCACTGTACCTTGATTTTCCAACCTTACTTGGCATTTTTTAAGAAATGCTTAATTTAGGGTTACAGGTAGTCAAAGAGAAACTAACCAAGCCTGGACTGGACACCACTGCAGTGTAGTGCTACACCGATCCCTCTCTCACTTGGACAGAGGCAGTGGTGCTGTAAGAATTATGTTTCTAGACTTCTCTAGCACCTTCAACACCATCCAACCTCTGCTCCTTAGGGACAAGCTGAAAGAGATGGGAGTAGATTCATACCTGGTGGCATGGATCGTGGACTATCTTACAGACAGACCTCAGTATGTGCGTCTCGGGAACTGCACATCTGACATTGTGGTGAGCAACACAGGAGCGCCGCAGGGTACTGTACTTTCTCCGGTCCTGTTCAGCCTATATACATCGGACTTCCAATACAACTTGGAGTCCTGCCACGTGCAGAAGTTCACTGACGACACTACTATCGTGGGCTGCATCAGGAGTGGGCAGGAGGAGGAGTATAGGAACCTAATCAAGGACTTTGTTAAATGGTGCGACTCAAACCACCTACAACTGAACACCAGCAAAACCAAGGAGCTGGTGGTGGATTTTAGGAGGTCTAGACCCCTCATGGACCCTGTGATCATCAGAGGTGACTGTGTACAGAGGGTGCAGACCTATAAATACCTGGGAGTGCAGCTGGATGATAAACTAGACTGGACTGCCAATACTGATGCTCTGTGCAAGAGAGGACAGAGCCGACTATACTTCCTTAGAAGGCTGGCGTCCTTCAACATCTGCAATAAGATGCTGCAGATGTTCTATCAGACAGTTGTGGTGAGCGCCCTCTTCTACGCAGTGGTGTGCTAGAGAGGCAGTATAAAGAAGAGGGACACCTCACGCCTGGACAAACTGGTGAGGAAGGCAGGCTCTATTGTAGGCATGGAGCTGGACAGTTTAACATCTGTGGCAGAGCGACGGGCGCTGAGCAGACTCCTGTCAGTCATGGAAAATCCACTGCATCCACTGAACAGGATCATCTCCAGTCAGAGGAGCAGCTTCAGCGACAGACTGCTGTCACCGTCCTGCTCCACTGACAGACTGAGGAGATAGTTCCATCCCCAAACTATGCGACTCTTCAGTTCCACCCAGGGGGGAAAACATTAACATTATACAAAGTTATTGTCTGTTTTTTCCTGCATTATTATCACTCTTTAATTTAATATTGTTTTTTTGTATCAGTAAGGTGCTGCTGGAGTATGTGAATTTCCCCTTGGGATTAATAAAGTATCTATCTATCTATCTATCTATCTATCTATCTATCTATCTATCTATCTATCTATCTATCTATCTATCTATCTATCTATCTATCTGATACTGCGGCGATCCAACTCCAGTTTCCTGTGGCCCTGTATTGTGATATTAAAGTTGTTATAAAAAATGACATATCATACACCTCATTACTTTCAACAAGAATTTATGCAATGATACATCCAACAAAACATCTACCTGATGATTCAATATTAGATAGCAAATGAAAGACAATCGAGATGAGATGACTGAGACAGCTAAACAAACGGGACTGACATCCACAGATAGGAAATCTAAGCCCTCGAGTAATTATCTTTAAAGAGAGTCGTTGTGAAGCTCAATAGTAATGAAAGGAGAAGGGCTGTACACAAGACACAGGGGCGTTAGACACAATGTGCTTGCCCAGCTTTGAAAGTGCAGGTAGTTCAGCTCCTCTTCTTCCTTCCATATTAATGTCTGCTCCATCAGTCAGCTGAGGTTTTCACGGATCAGACAAATCTGGTCTAGATTTTCTATTTTAGGAGAGGATACCATGTGTTTACTAGGCAGCTAAGCAATCTAAATATTAAATAATGCAAAAAGATAATGATACTAATACAACTGAGTTTTCTTTGTTTTCAAATCTTGCTGGATGATACAGTTACAGTACACAGTGGTGCTGTCTTTGGCGCAGCTGCCTCATGGATGCAGTGATCTGGGCTCAAATCCCACACCTAGTCACAGTCCACATGGAGTTTGTCCTTTCTCCCCAAATGTGTGGATTTTCCGCTGGGTTCTCTGGTTTTATTTCCACATCTCCAAAGACATACAGATTAGATAAACTGGTGATTCTAAATTGTCCCCATGTGGCTGTATCCGTGAACCCTCTTGGGTTCCTGCCTTGCACATGGTACTATTAGGAAGGTTCCAAACTCCTGCAACTCTAAAATGGATTAAACAGAATTGAGAATGGGGCAGCACGGTGGCGCAGTAAGGAGACCTGTGTGGAGTTTGCATGTTCTCCCCGTGTCTGCGTGGGTTTCCTCCCACAGTCCAAAGACATGCAGGTTAGGTGCATTGGCGATCCTAAATTGTCCCTAGTGTGTGCTTGGTGTGTGTGTGTGTGTGTGTCCTGCTGTGGGCTGACACCCTGCCAGGGGATTTGTTCCTGCCTTGCATCCTGTGCTAGCTGGGATTGGCTCCAGTGGACCCCCATGACCCTGTAGTTAGGATATAGCGGGTTGGGTAACGACTGACTGACTGACAGAACTGAGAATGTCATTTTAAATTAGCTCCATGTATCTGTGTAGGAAAACACATGCTGCTTTGACTCTTTGCAGCTGGGAAAGGCTCAGGCATCCTCATGACCCCAAACTGTACTCAGGCTGGAGAATTGTACATTGTACTACAGGGTGCCCACATAAACACTCCTTGATTTTAAATGGTTACAAAATCAAAATCTAATGGAATATGTTTATAAATAAGATGACAGCAAATACATTAACTCAAAACATTTCTGTGTTTTCCGAACAAAGATTTGGCAGTGAGGCACACTGTGTAGGCCAGAGATGGGTTAGGGGGGATCGAGGGGGTTGGCTTTTAGTAGAGTTATTCATAATTTGCATTGGTAACAGTACTGAGATCCAAAATCTGGATCCAGTAGCTTTCCTTTTCAGTGTGGAAATTAACTTACACTTTTTTTCACTGCAATACAGTATATATTTTGTGTAAAGTTGCAATTCATTTTCTTCATATAGTCATATGAAAAAGTTTGGGAACCCCTCTCAGCCTGCATAATAATTGACTCTCCTTTCAACAAAAAAGATAACAGTGGTTTGTCTTTCATTTCCTAGGAACATCTGAGTACTGCAGTGTTTCCTGAACAAAGATTTTTAGTGCAGCAGAATTTAGTGTTAAATGTGAAAAACTGGCTGTGCACAAATGTGGGTCCCCTTGTCATTGTGCTGATTTGAATGCCTGTCACTTCTCAATGCGGATTACTTGTAACAACAAATTGGTGGGATGAGCTCATTAAGCCTTGAACTTCATAGACAGGTGTGTCCAATCATGAGATATAAAGGTATTTAAGGTGGTCAATTACAAGTTGTGCTTCCTTCCCTTTGACTCTCCTCTGAAGAGTGACAGCATGGGATCCTCAAAGCAACTCTCCAAAGATCTGAAAACAAAGATTGTTCAGTCTCCTGGTTTAGGGGAAGGCTACAAAAAGCCATCTCAGAGGTTTAAACTGTCAGTTTCTGTAACTGTAAGGAATGGAATCAGGAAATGGAAGGCCACAGGCACAGTTGCTGTTAAACCCAGCAGGTCTGGCAGGCCAAGAAAAATGCAGGAGCGGCATATGAGCAGGATTGTGAGAATGGTGACAGACAACCCACAGGTCACCTCCAAAGACCTGCAAGAACATCTTGCTGCAGATGGTGTATCTGAACATCGTTCTACAATTCAGCGCAATTTGCATAAAGAACATCTGTATGGCAGGGTGATGAGAAAGAAGCCCTTTCTGCACTCACGCCACAAACAGAGTCGCTTGTTGTATGCCAATGCTCATTTAGACAAGTCAGATTCATTTTGGAACAAAGTGCTTTGGACTGATGAGACACAAATTGAGTTATTTAGTCATAACAAAAAGTGCTTTGCATGGCGGAAGAAGAACACCGCATTCCAAGAAAAACACCTGCTACCTACTGTCAAATTTGGTGGAGGTTCCATCATGCTGTGGGGTTGTGTGGCTAGTTCAGGGGACTGGGGCCCTTGTTAAAGTCGAGGGTCGGATGAATTCAAACCCAATAGCAACAAATTCTTCAGGATAATGTTTCAAGCATCAGTCCAAAGTTGAAGTTACGCAGGGGTTGGATATTCCAACAAGACAATGACCCAAAACACAGTTTCGAAATCCACAAAGGCATTCATGCAGAGGGAGAAGTTCAATGTTCTGGAATGGCCGTCACAGTCTCCTGACTTGAATATCATTGAAAATCTAGGGGATGATTTGAAGCAGGCTGTCCATCAAATTGAACTGAACTGGAGAGATTTTGTATGAAGAATGGTCAACAATACCTCCATCCAGAATCCAGACACTCATCAAAGGCTATAGGAGGACAGCATCTAGAGGCTGTTAGATTTAGAAAAGGAGGCTCAACTAAGTATTGACGTCATATCTCTGTTGGGGTGCCCACATTTATGCACCTGTCTAATTTTGTTATGATGCATATTGCATATTTTCTGTTAATCCAATAAACTTAATGTCACTGCTGAAATCCTACTGTTTCCATAAGCCATGTCTGATATTAAAAGGAAGTTGCTACTTTGAAAGCTCAGCCAATGAGAAACCAAAATCCAAAGAAATAAGAGGGGTTCCCAATCCTTTTCATATTACTTTATGTAACCCAGTTCTATTTGCATTGAAGATAAATGGTTTCCCAGACATGACAAATTTAATGTGGTTCCAAAAGTAACAAAGCCCCAGCAATATCAGATTAATCTATCTGGCAGTGTTAGCCAAGATGAAAAGGTGATCTCAACAGACGTTTTCATTGCCGCCGTTTTTTTGCATCTGTATGCCAGAATGAATAACTCGACTTCTTATAACTGCCGCTGCCAAGGCAGAAAGCCAAAACACACAGACAAGTCCTGAGGAGGGATCAGATTAACATTGCATCGTTTAGATATTTTAATGGCTGTAATACCCCAAAGGCATGTGAAGGGTTCACAGCTTTCAAAAAGACACCATGTCCAGAGCTTTAATGTCAAATCTCAGCACAAATTAACCAATAATAACCAACATAGCTTTAGAATGAAGACGTCTAGCGTTAAGTTTTTTTTCATGCAGTAATCTGAACCCATGGTGGTAATCAGTAAGAGGATGTCAGCTACCTAATGAAACATGTAAACATATTATCATATATAAAAATATATGAGAGTCACAAGTTGGCCTTTAAATTTCAGAGAAAAAGTGATCCAAAAGGATTGCAGCAATTCCAGCACGAGAGGTTAACATGACCGTGAAAACAAACTCCGCAGGTATGAGCATAAAGTTACATTCATGTCTGCCATCAGAGGATGATGTGTCATGTTTGCTCTAAACAATGGTGAAAGCTAATCGCAGTAGGACAGACTCCGTTAGTCAAAGGAAACAACCGATGCCAAGACTGGGTATTTTATGAATCCAGAACTCTGTGGCTCATGTTTGTAATTTCGCACAATATGTGGTTTTTGAGGTGCTGATTGGAGGCTCATAGGAAGAAAACTGGAAACTGGAAGATCTTGTGTTAGTCCATCACAACAAATTTTGTGCATCGGTGACATGATGATTCATTTCATGGGATTCCTTCCACAGCACTCATCACAATGTCAGCCATCGATCATTCACCATCACTGGGAGTATCTGACTTGTTTTTGGGCTGGAGTAGCTTGGAAATGGAATAGCAGTCACTGCCTTAGTTTGTGAAAGACACAAACCTACAGGCTGGGCACAATTCTCAATGGCACCCTCCAGAGCAGTGGGCCGCATGGTGTGGAATGCAATTATCTATCAGAGCTGGTTGCCTCTACTGCTTCTTAGAGGACACTGGATCACCTGATGATACTTTGAGGACATCACTTTACTCACTGTATTACATGGCATGTGAGGTCAGTCTGGTGCTATGCCCAACTATACACAAATGCCACTGCCTGGGAATGTCAGCAGGAGTGAAAATTGGGGTTTGTTAGTATCACGTAACACTCCCCATGGGCAATGAGACAAGTGGTTAAAGTCCGTGATATGAAATCATATATAGTTTCTGCTGAATGGTGTATTGCGGCACATCTAACCAAGCAATGTACAAATGCTCTTTCAAAGGGACAGTGGTTCATGGATGTGATTAAACAGGATCTGTATATTTTTTCATAAATACAGTAGCATATAGTGTTCTGGACTGACCAGTCAAAATTTGTAATTTTTGGTCCCTACAGAAGGCATTTCATCTGCAGAAGAGCTGAAAACTTTACTTGGATGAATGCCTACAGGTGATAGGTGATAGTCACTGTAGGTTTTGGCCTGCATTTCTGCAAAATTAGTTGGTAATATGGTCAGAATCAATAAAATCCCCAAATGCCGACAAGTACAAACAGACTCATATCCAGCAGTGAGGCATCTGATTGGCCCAATTTTCATTCTACAGCAGGACAATTGCCCAAAAACCATATCCATTGTCATAAAGAATTAACTTCATAAACAAAAAGAAAAAGGAGTTCCACAACAGATGGTATTGTCTCCAGTGAGCCCTGATCTCATCATCAGGACTGTTTGTCATCACCTGGGGCCTCATGAATAATGGCGTGCATAGAATTCACAGTAAAACATGGCGTACGAACAAAAGTGGAAATGTGCGTACGCAAAAAAAAAATCCAGATGCATAAATCTGTGTGTACGCCATCTTCCACATTCTTCCCAGCCAGCGTGAAAAGTAACACTGGAATGGCCGTCACAGTCCCCTGACTTGAACATCATCGAAAATCTATGGGATGATTTGAAGCAGACTGTCCATCAAATTGAACTGAACTGGAGAGATTTTGTGTGGAAGAATGGTCAACAATACCTCCATCCAGATGGTGGCTCTGAGGCTAGGAATCTGCACTGGCAATCAGAAGGGACTCTGCTCTGTTGGGTCCTTGAGTAAGGCCCTTAACCTGAAATTGCTGAGTGCTTTGAGTAGTGAGAAAAGCGCTATATGAATAAAAAGAATTATTATCAAAGGCTATAGGAGGACAGCGTCTAGAGGCTGTTAGATTTGCTAAAGGAGGCTCAACTAAGTATTGATGTCGTATCTCTGTTGGGGTGCCCAAATTTATGCACCTGTCTAATTTTGTTATGATGCATATTGCATATTTTCTGTTAATCCAATAAACTTAATGTCACTGCTGAAATACTACTGTGTCCATAAGGCATGTCAGATATTAAAAGGAAGTTGCTACTTTGAAAGCTCAGCCAATGAGAAACAAAAATCCAAAGAATTAAGAGGGGTTCCCAAACTTTTTCATATGACTGTATATGTAATTATGCCTGCAATACTCAACTGGATTATGTGGGTTTGAAAATGTATGAACACATGGATTCATAATTAATAATATTTGCAGTAGTATTATTGTCTTGCATGAGCAGTACCAGTGCAGAATCGCTATGTTAATAGGATATAGAAGTTATGAATATTGGCACTGGCTGCATAAGGAATGGGATTATTAATCGGGTGTGAAGAGTGCTAGTACTGGCAAATACCTTGAGGGTAGAAGTAGTAGTAATAGCAGGGATAATTTCATTTCTCAGGGGGTCAGATAAATTACACCATTCAAATTCAGGCTTACTTTTTACCAAGCGAATTAAAGTTGTGGATGTATCGCATTGAAATACTGAAGAAGCCATTCTAATCTGGGGCCAAGGTTTTACGATTAAGAAATGATGGCCATAAGACTTTAAAAAGTGCTTCATCCAGAGCATTACAACATTAATCCATACCTTTTGTAAAGTACAACTAAAACAGAATTGACTCTTCTCTCTTGTGGTCAGAACCTCACAAGGACAAACAGAGGCCACTTGTTATCATGCTGCTGAAATTGGAAGAAATAAAATGCATAGATCTGCAGAAACACAATCCCGTTGGCAAAGTTTTATTAGGAAGAAAATTGGAAGAGATTTTTTTCTTTAATAATCTCTGTCTCCGACTATCAGAAAGGAGATAGGACCAAAGGCTTAGCATCTGCTCCCAAGCCTCCCATAGCGCAGTCACCGCAAGTGCTCCAGGTCATCAAATTAGTTCCTAACCTGAGGGAGAGGTATCTTTCATAGCCATTACTCACAAGTAATAGAGAAATATTCTAAAGACCGGTATCTGCACAGTCTTCTGCTTTAAAAGTCCCAACATTACACCATTTTATGAAGGAAATACGTTTTCCTTTACACAAGTTTGCAACCAACACGCTCCCTCGGGCAACCAAGCAAGTCAACCTCCTGCATGGCTTGTTGATGGCCTCCGAATTTGATTCTCTGGTTTATGGACCAGAGAGGAGCCCAAGCATAATGAAAAGAAAATATTCACCATGACACACTTTATTAGCCATTTTACGATGCTGGACTCAACCATGGGGAACAAAGTGACAAAATGAAGCCTGACACATGCATTTCACGTATCATATTTCTTGGTAAATTGCAATCTGCTTCTCTCCTGGTGCAGCCAGCCAATCAGCATGCAAGTGCTGTTCGCTCAACAAGAGGAAAGCAGAGCAGCAGAATGTTACAACACTAAAGCGTTTCAATTAAAAGCATGTCACTTTCATCAGTCACTGCATTGTGTAGAAATCATTAATAAGAAGGCTTTTACGTAATGCTTTGCAAAATGTGACATTAAAGTGTGAAACCACCCTTTACAAGTATAGAAGGCTCACCTAACTCCTAAGCTTCAGCCATCATTTTCGAAAAGCTCTTCATATCTCAGGAGCTTCCTTCTGCATGAGACATATCAAGAAATTGAGGTGCATCCAATGGAGGCTCTGAGTGTCACCCAGCAGGTCACAACATCTTTCTTTGTCCAGATTTCTCCTTTTTTCCTCCCCATTATGAGAATTTCTTCTATTTGAGGTTAGTTAAGCCTAGTATGAGGTCTGCTAGGTCAAATACGACAACTTACAACATTCAGTATATAGTGAACAAAAGTACAAACAAAGAAATGACTGTAATTATCTTCATATATAATATGCTACCGTGGCCGTCTCTTTGTCTGTCCAGTATTTTAAATCACCTCTCGCGAGCAATTGACCTAAAATTTGGAATACATATATACTACGTGACGTCTACTATCCGCTTTCGGGGTGATGATTTTTATTACTCTTTTAATTTTTATTGTATCTTATTGTATAATATACTACCGTGGCTGTCCGTTTGTCTGTTCAGGATTTTAAATCACCTGTTGCTCGCAAACCGTTTGACCTATTGACCTGAAATTTGGTACCATACCATACCATTTTTATTTGTTAAGCACTTAAAAACACAGCATTACAACTGACCGAAGCGCTGTACAGTTAAAACAAGCAAGACTAAAAGCCAAATATTAAAAACAAACATTAAGAGAGAATTAAAACAGAGACACTAAAAACAGGTCAGGGGACCCAATAAAACAGAGAAATAGCAAAAAGCAAGTGGAAATAAGACAGGTTAAGAATTAAAAGCCAATGTGAAGAAGTGCATTTTTAGGTGGGATTTGAATGTGGCGACTGAAGCGGCTTGCCTAACCACTAAAGGTAAGGAGTTCCAGAGCCTAGGTGCACAGACGGAAAAAGCCCTTTCACCACGAGCTTTAAAACGTGCCTTGGGAACGGTTAGGAGCAGCTGATCTGCGGATCTAAGAACACGAGGGGGATTGTGACGATGGAGCAAGACACTCAAGTAGGCAGGGGCTAGACCATTTAGTGCCTTATAGGTTAAGAGGAGTATCTTAAAATCAATTCTGAAGCTAACCGGCAGCCAGTGTAGGGTTTTTAAAATTGGTGTAATGTGTTGGCTTCTGCTGCTTCCAGTTAAAAGCCTTGCAGCCGCATTTTGAACCAATTGGAGTCTAGAAAGAGTGGCTTTACTAATACCATATAGGCAGGAATTAGAATAGTCGAGCCGGGACGTAATGAATGCATGGATTACTGATTCCAGGAGGTGGTAAGGCAGAATTGGTTTGAGTTTGGCAATTCGCCTGAGATGGAAAAAGCAGGATTTTACTGTGCTGTTGACTTGAGCATCCATTTTCAGGACCATATCCATTTTGATTCCAAGATTGGAAACAGACGAAGTTACTGGAATGGGAAGAAAGTCGAGGCCAAGGGGTAGGGTCTGTTTGCGGTCAGGACTAAAAACAATGACCTCGGTTTTTGAATCGTTCAGGTGAAGGAAGTTTACAGCCAGCCAGTCCTTAATGTCAGATAAGCAGTCGAGAAGAGGTTTAGTGGAGTCAGTTGACTTGAGGGAGAAATAAATTTGGCAGTCATCAGCATATAGGTGATACGAGATTGCATGTTTTCTAAAAATTGCACCTAAAGGCAGGATGTAAATTGAAAAAAGTAGTGGCCCCAAAATGGAACCCTGGGGGACACCACATGGGAGTGGGACTGATTCAGATGAAAAATCATCTAGCATGACTCTAAGAGTCCTGTTGCAGAAATATGACCTGAACCAGTCGAGGGCTAAGCCAGATACACCAGCCCAGGATTCGAGTCGGGAGATCATGATGTCGTGGTCCATTGTGTCGAAGGCAGCAGATAAATCGAGAAGAACCATAATCACATGAAGTCCTGAGTCCAATGCCAAAAGGACATCATTTAGGACACGTAAATGCGCGGTTTCTGTGCTGTGTTGGGGCCTAAAGCCTGACTGAAAAAGGTCCATTACCTGATGGTCCTGTAGGTGATGAATTAATTGCTCATAAACTACTTTTTCGAGTAATTTTGACAGGAAAGGTAGTTTGGAAATTGGTACACATATACTATGTGACGTCTACTGTCCGCTTTCGGGGTGATGATTTTTATTACTCTTTTTATTTTTATTTTATTTTATTGTAGAATCAACTCTTGGCAGCCTGCAGTAGGACAGCTGTGCGGCACATGCATACGGGCGCCCTTCTCATTCCTACCACCGTCGCCATCACTTCCCCTACCTCTTCATATCTTAAATCATTCTTCAGGCAGATTGAAGACTTAAGTGCCAGCTTAAGTGAAAAATTAAGAAAAACGTACTAAGTAATTGCAAGACACACACTGACTTAATCAGTTTTAATGCGAAAAGATGTCAACGGAAAAAGAGAAGAAGCGGGCCGCTAGGGTGGAGAAAAGAAGAGCTGCTCAGGAAGCAGCAAGCACATCAACCTCTGAGCAAACAAATGCTAAACGTACAGAGGAAGAGGAGGAAAACTGTAAGTCAAGTGCATTCACTGCACATTATCATACAGTACGCCGTTACTTTTATAATATAAAATAATCTGTGAAATATAAATACAGTTGACCCTCAATATACAACCGGCCTGACATGCGAACAACTTGGTTTACGACCAAAAGTTTTGTTTTGAATTACGACCAACGTCTTGTGTTACGACCCGAATGCGGTCACATGTATCCTCTTGTGCGATTGTAAACAAACAGCCGAGAGCGTTCGTAAGCGTCAGTCAGAGCCCAGATACATGTGTTTGGGGATGTAATTTCGGTCAGTGCAGAGATTTATATAATTGATTTCGATAATTGCTATCAAAATGGCCCCATAAAAGCTAGAAAAGAAGCTAAGGAAGGAAGAGAAGGTAACGATCACAATCGAAACGAAGAAGGAAATTGTGTGGAAATATGAGAGTGGTGTTCGTGTGACCGATCTCGCTAATATGTACAGGACGTCGAAATCCACCATCTCGACCATTTTACAAAGAAAAGATTTAACCACCTTCCATTTCACTCTCCTCCTCCTCCCTTCCTGCAAGCCAAAGATGTCAAATTAAATGGTGAGTACAGTATGAAATTGTTGTTTCTGGTAGGCTAGGCACTTTTTATAACTTTTTGGTTAGTACATTAGAAAAATTACTAGTGTTTTTGGTAAATTATGCACATTATACAACCCTTTTTTATTATGAAAAGGTTAAGTAAGTGTTGCTGCGGGAGATTCGGAATGCATTATGGGTATTTTTATTATTTCTTATGGGAAAAATAGTCTTGACTTACAACCAACTTGAGTTACAACCAGCCCTCGCGAACAAATTGAGTGCGTAAGTCAAGGGTCCACTGTATACAGACTCGGCCTCTGTGGCTTCTAGACAGGATATTGACTATCTTGACATTGGGTACAATGTAACACCTGACTGCGCCAGATAGAGGGTCATTTCCGGAGGGTGGGACTGGACCGCATGTCTGCCTGGAGGTTTGCCAACCGGGATTCCAAGTTGTATCATCGTGTAGTGGGTGTGGCAACGCACTGTACCAGTGCATGCTCCCCAACTTGACTTGACTTGTACATATAACCCTAACCCTACCCCTAACCCTCTTAGGTTCTCCATTTTTCCTATCACATCCCTAAAGACACTGTGCTTAGATTAAATGCCAGTTCCAAGCTGGTCCTGTATGGATATGGATGCGCACATGAGAGGAACCCTGGAATGGAGTAGTAATCTGTCCAGGCCTGACATTTGCCTTACTGCCAGGTATGGCTCCATATGATACTCAATTTGTTAAAAAGCAGCCCTAACTGCTTTAGTGCCCAATGAATATCTTTGTTAGATAACAATGTATTTGGTAGATAATTAATAATAATCATCATCCTATGGATGCATAACAGGAAACTTTCACCATGGAAAATTGTTTCATAAATTAATGACATCTAAAAGTGCATTACAGATGTAGCATAACTGTTTCTTTCACAATTTAAGTACTGTCAGATGAATTAGGGTTGACCATTGATCCTTATGATTTTTAAAAACACCTAACCCTAATGGACATCACTAACATAGCACATTACAGCCTGCACTGAACACCCGTTTTCAAACATGGATAAGTGTGAACACTAGCCGCGACTCACTCAAAGGTCACACCGTCAGGTGATTTATGAGCACAGTACAATTGTTTCTCTGTTTCTATAGGCAGAAAACACTCGTGCAGTAACACATGGTGAGTCAGTAGAAGCAATTGACCTTTGTGATTTTATAAAGTGTCATTCCATAGTGAGAATTATCACCTTGCAGATTACAGGCATTGAACAATCATTTTCATATTTCTAGAATAGAAATACTAGCAGAAGAAGCGACACACTCCAGGGCAAGCAGTGGTTGGATTTGTGAATGTGTAACTTACAACCCAATGCCTTAAGCCAAAAGTGGCTATCCAGATACATTGCGGCATAGAATATAACAGCAGGCCAGAGTTCATAATTGGCAAAATAAATAAATAAATAAATACATAAATAAATATAATAAGAAAGATTATTAGCAAAAATGCAACTGGGACAAACTTGCAGATCTTTCTCAATCGATCACTCAGTCATACATTTTCTAAACCTGTTTAGTATATTTCCAATTTGCGGCAGGGAACACCAGTCCAGCATAAGCAGGGCTTGACCTGGAATCAAACTACTTGGTAGTACCTCTCTTTATGGTGTGGGGTGGACAGCTGGGGACCCTATCTAGCCAGGACGCCTGGAAGGACTAGGAGAGGGACAATGCCTCCCACTATATCCTAACACAGGGTCACGGGGGTCTGCTGGAGCCAATCCCAGCTAACACAGGGCGGAAGGCAGGAACAATCCCTGGGGCAGGGTGCCAGCCCACCACAGGACTGGGGAGGTGGAAGGGTCATTTTTGTGGAATCTAACATTTCAACTAACAATGTGAGAAGGTGCCTGAAAATTGATATGTTTTAGCATTTAAATGTGTGGTTTTGTGAATGTGAACCAAATGCTTTGCATATAATGGATATCTGCTATCAACAGGTCGAGTCATTGATTGACACATACAACATGTACAAAAGATCACCTATTCTTCTGCAGATACATTGACACATATTTTTAGGTTTGACACATGTTGTTTAGGAAGTCACTGCACACTGGAGGGATTCCGAAGGACTGGAAAATTGCAAATATCGTCCCATTATATAAAAAGGGTGACCGGACAGATCCAAGCAAATATACGCCAGTAAGCTTAATGTGCATCACAGGAAAATTAATGGAAGGAATTATTACAGATAAGATTGAGCAACACATGGCAAGGACAGGAGTTATTAGGAACAGTCAGCATGGGGTCAGAAGAGGGAGGTCGTGTTTTACTAACAGGCTGGAATTCTATGAGGAGGCAACAAAAGGATACAATCAAGTGGAGCAGATGATATTATTTATCTGGACTTTCAGAAAGCATTTGATAAGGTGCCACATGAGAGGGTGGGCATCAAATTAAAAGAAGTGGGAGTTCAGGGTGATGTTTTCAGATGGGTGCAGAATAGGCCCAGACACAGGAAGCAGAGGGTGATGGTGTAAGAAACCTCATCAGAATTGGGTGATGTTAAGAGTGGTGACCAGCAGGGGTCAGTGCTGGGGCCGCTGCTATTTTTAATATATTTAAATGATTTAGATAGGAATATAAGTAACAAGCTGGTGAAGTTTGAAGATGATACCAAGATAGGTGGATTAGCAGATAATTTGGAATCCATTATATCATTACAGAAGGACCTGGATAGCATACAGGCTTGGGCAGATTTGTGGCAGATGAAATTTAATGTAAGTAAATGTAAAGAATTACACATAGGAAGTGAAAAGGTTAGGTTTGAATACACAATGGGCGGTCGAAAAAATCGAGAGTACACCTTATGAGAAGGATTTAGGGAGTCATAGTGGCCTCTAAGCTATCAACTTCCCAACAGTGTTCAGAAGACATGAAGAAAGCTAACAGAATGTCAGGTTATATAGCGCCTTGATGTGTGGAGTACAAGTCACAGGAAGTTCTGCTCAAGCTTTATAACACACTGGTGAGGCCTCATCTGGAGTACTGGGTGCAGTTTTGGTGTCCAGTCTACAAAAAGGACATAGCAGCACTAGAAAAGGTCCAGAGAAGAGCAACTAGGCTGAGTCCAGGTCTACAGGGGATGAGTTATAAGGAAAGATGAAAAGAGCTGAGCCTTTACAGAGATGAAGAGGACACCTGACTGATGTATTTAAAATGATGAAGGGAATTAGTCCAGTGGATCGAGACGGTGACTTTAAAATGAGTTCATCAACAAAACGGGGACACAGTTGGAAACTTGTGAAGGGGGAAATTTCACAGAAACATTAGGAAGTTTTTTCTTTACACAAAGAACGATAGACACTTGGAATAAGCGACCAAGTAGTGTGGTAGACAGTAAGACTTTGGAGACTCTCAAAACTCGACTTGATATTTTTTTGGAAGAAATAAGTGGATACGACTGGCAAGCTTTGTTGGGCTGAATGGCCTGCTCTCGTCTTTGCTTCTCTTGGCGTCGGAAATAGTTTCTTTGGACAGTTATGGAGAGAATGGTGGACTCGTGGTGATGCCACCCAGATAGACTTTAATTATATTGTTTGTCATTAAGTGTTCTTGCGGACTTGCTACTTTTTCAAACAAATCGTGCATCTTCAGTAGATTTGATATCACAGGTAAGAAGGCCCCTAAACTTATTGATTATGTGTCCTTAATAAGCAGGTATTGTATCATGATAATACAACTCTGATTATTATATACATGTGATTAAATTGTTAAGCTGTTTTGTGTTCATAAGAATTGATTACGAATGCTTTGAAATCACTTTCAGTTTCAGTCTGACAATTGTTGACTCACTGGTACAAGGAAGCTCCCAACCCCACATAATATACAATTAAACTTGTCTTAATATTTTGTTATGCAAGCAGTTAAGCTTTTTGGGGTTTCCTCCTATTTATGGTTCTCTAGACCCAAAATAAACCCACATATTTGGACTATATTTTGTGCAGGTAATTGCACCCTAACCAACAGGCATTTTCAGCAGAAATTACCAGAAGAACTTAAAGTTTTGCTTCCCATATAAACTGACCTCAGGGGTCCATCCCCTAATTAGATACTGGCAGCCTTTTCACAAAACTTTGAAAAAGTGGGAGCAGTAATACAGTATAAGCGTGTGGAGTGTCATTTTATTCTATTTCAATGTTGCTAATCACAAATTTGATAACATTTTTGATATTTGACTCTTTATTAGAGGTCTTAGCCCCCCTAACAGCCACAGCCAGAAAGTTAAAAATGACAAATTTCAAACATAAGCAGTTGAGGTATTGTTCTAGACAATTTCAAGGTCAGTGAATATAAATATGGTGCTATTTTTAATTTTTTGATCCAGCCCCTTACAGACCTGTACTAGAGCGTGAAAAATGACACATTTATATTAAAATACAAAATATTTAGACTTTAAGCATTTCAATTGAAGCACACATTTTAATATTTCAAATATCTGATGCAACTACTCTTGTTTATTATGTACTTCTTTCTCATGAAGTAAATTATTACATGTCTTATGAGCACCAAAAATTAAGGTGGCTTACACTAATTCACACGTTTTATATTATTGTTATTACTATTTACTAGGGGGCTTCACTCGCCAAACCCTTTCTCCCCCCCTGCCAGCGGCTGCTTCTCTGAAAACCCTCTTAAACGGTGATACAATGAGAAACAAATACAATTTTTTTTAACTCCTTTTTGCTCAAGCAGCTGCTGGTGTGCTGCTGCTGCCCTCATGCATGATCTGTAATTCGCTCGCCAAACCTTCCCTGCCAGCGGGAGGCGCTGTTGTGAAGAGGGGGTCTGAGCGCATCCCAAGGAAACGCGCCCACTCCTCCCAAACCCCCTCTTAAATGGTGATACTTTGGGAATCAAGTAGCAGTTGTTCTTTTCACCTCCTCTTTGCTCGAGAACCTGTTGCCTTGCTGCTGCTGTTGCTGCGTGATCTGCATTTCGTGTGGCGCTTCGAACGTTTAAAAGCTTGGACAGCACCTGAATATTCAATCTCTTTTCACTGTTCCGTTATTTACCCAAGTAATATTTTCAGATTGTTTGCGCTAAAGCGATCTTTACTATTATTTTTTGAGACTTTCAAATTTTCCTACTTCCATTATCTCTAACCTGTTCTGCATTTGTATCACAGGACTTGCATCTGAAGATAGATAGATAGATAGATAGATAGATAGATAGATAGATAGATAGATAGATAGATAGATAGATAGATAGATAGATAGATAGATAGATAGATAGATAGATAGATAGATAGATAGATAGATAGATAGATAGATATGAAAGGCACTATATAATAGATAGATAGATAGATAGATAGATAGATAGATAGATAGATAGATAGATAGATAGATAGATAGATAGATAGATAGATAGATAGATAGATAGATAGATAGATAGTGAAAGGTGCTTTAAAAGACAGACAGACAGACAGACAGGCAGGCAGGCAGGCAGGCAGGCAGGCAGGCAGATAGATAGATAGATAGATAGATAGATAGATAGATAGATAGATAGATAGATAGATAGATAGATAGATAGATAGATAGATAGATAGATAGATAGATAGATAGATAGATAGTGAAAGGTGCTTTAAAAGACAGACAGACAGGCAGGCAGGCAGGCAGGCAGGCAGGCAGATAGATAGATAGATAGATAGATAGATAGATAGATAGATAGATACATAGATAGATAGATAGATAGATAGATAGATAGATAGATAGATAGATAGATAGATATGAAAGGCACTATATAATAGATAGATAGATAGATAGATAGATAGATAGATAGATAGATAGATAGATAGATAGATAGATAGATAGATAGATAGATAGATATGAAAGGCACTATATAATAGATAGATAGATAGATAGATAGATAGATAGATAGATAGATAGATAGATAGATAGATAGATAGATAGATAGATAGATAGATAGATAGATAGATAGATAGATAGATAGATACTTTATTAATCCCAAGGGGAAATTCACTCATCCAAGTGACTTCCTCCGTCCCAGTTGACTGCAGGTTTCTCCAACTTTATAAACAGTTCTTTTGCATAATGACCGAACCAAGGAGGAGGCCTAAGGGTACATTCTTTCACCATCTTACAATTCTGTGATTGCAGCCATTCCTCAACTCTCTGTGTATGGTACTCATGGTCATTGATCAATGGACAATTTGTATATCATCGATCACACGGCCCATTGTTAGTCAATGCTACTAGTTTAGGTCATTATGTAAAGGTACTGTTTATAAGGTTGGAGAAACCTGCAGTGGCGAAGTCACTTAGATGAGTGATGTAACGTATCTCCCTGGAAAAGAACCATGTCCAGATGAACAGAATCAACTTTCTAGAATTTCCTTACCTGGATTATTGAGCATGCATCGAGACGGCTCATATCATATTTCTGTTAAACCCTTTTCAATTAATGCTGAAAGCCTGTCCAGTTTTGGAACAGATTTCTTTAGACAAATGAAATTAAGATCAATACAGTATACACCATAATGATGAATAGAGAAGAGAGTATGGAGAAGAGAAGGAATGGCTCATGATCTGTAGCATACCGCGTCATCTGTGAAACATGGTAGTGTTATGGCATGAGCATGTGTGACCGCCAATGGAAGCAGGTCACTGGTGTTTATCGATGATATGACTGATAAAAGTTGCAGAATGAATTCTGAAGTGTACAGGGCGGCTATACTGTCTGCTCAAACTCAGACAAATGCTGCAAAACTGATAGGACGATGCTTCACAGTACAGATGTACAATGAGCTAAAACACACTGCGAACGCAAACCAAGTGCTGTCAAAGCAATGGAGTGGAATATTCGTCAATGTCCAAGTAAATCAACTGCCCTTATCATGCAGTTCTCAGCAAAAGTGGCTGTTGAGTAGCCTAATGATCCGACGGTGAAAGCTGTTCCAGAATCTTTTGGTGTGTTGCCCCATTGCAAATCTGCTTATAGAAGTCTATAACCAGGGGCGTATTCCACAAGTCGCGCTTCTTAAATCAAAACTTAGTTCAGTAAACTGCACTTGAATAAAGCCTCATTTTGCAATCGATGGGTGGCCAGTTCCATGAACACAAAGTGTTTCTCACTAACTTAGGGCAGGCTTGGGCAATCCTTGATTAGGCCTGCATGAGTGAGATTTCAACAGGCTCAAAAAAAGATCATCAATAACATCTATCACACTTCAGAAAGCGCAGAGTGTAATATCTGAAGACTGAGCATGTGTGACTTTAACCGTTAAACTGATGGGATGCATGTCATATTATGGGACAGCTTAGAAAAGTCAGTCAGTAAGTCATTAACCAACCCGCTATATCCTAACACAGGGTCACGGGGCTCCGCTGGAGCCAATCCCAGCCAGCACATGGTGCAAGGCAGGAACAAATCCCCGGGCAGGGTGCCAGCCCACCACAGGACACACTCACACACCAAGCACATACTAGGGACAATTTAGAATCACCAATGCACCTAACCTGCATGTCTTTAGACTGTGGGAGGAAACTCACGCAGACACGGGGAGAACATGCAAACTCCATGCAGGGAGGACACGGGAAGCGAACCCAGGTATCTTTATTGCGAGGATACCACTACGCCACAGGGCTGCCCTGTAGTTATACTGTAGTTATATAAAAAAAATGCAACAACAGCACAAATACTTGCTTTTTTTCTCCAAAGTTAATGTTCCTTCTGACAAACCAGACATCACCACCACTCACCATTTGAAAATGTCAGACAGTCATTTTCCAACCCACTATATCCTAACACAGGGGCACGGGGGTCTGCTGGAGCCAATCCCAGCCAGCACAGGGTGCAAGGCAGGAACAAACCCCAGGCAGGGCGCCAGCCCACTGCAGGGCACACACACCAAGCACACACTAGGGACAATTTAGGACCTGTTGGTAAGCAGGTCTACAACTGCAGTGTCACCAGCAAATATAAATATGGAGTTGAAGATGTGTCAGCCTATACTGTCACGGCAGTGGGCTCATCATACTGCCCTGTGGGGTCTCTATGTTGAAGATGAGCGAGGCCTCACAATTCCAAAATTTAGTAACAGATGGTGACGCTAAGTCCCAAGTCTAGCAGCCAGGTGACCAGCTTTGATGGCACAACAGTGTTAAATGCTGAGGTATTGCCTTTAAACAGTAGCCTGGTGCAGTGCTTTCAGTTCTTCACATTGCATCAATGGATCCTCTCATCCTAGAATAATGCAGCATCTGCTGTATTTGTTGCCAATGTGTTCTTTGCTCCCTAATGAGGAAACAGCGTACAGTTTTCAATTAGCTCTCCCTCCGCCTCTAGGAGACATACACAAAGTGCTTTGTCACTACGCTTCACTGGGGACTTGGACATAATCGAATGAATTCTAAATTAGGAAGAGTGGAGGGGAGAAGGATGATAGGGGTGGGCAAAGAAAGTACTATGCCTTGTATGAAATCTGAAAATCCCAATTCCATCACATCAAGATCTCATTAGAAAATGTCTTGATTTGTTGTATTTTATTTTTAGGGATAATTGCTGGTGCTATTTTTGACGCTACTGTCATTTGTCTATTATCATTAGAGAATGGTTTTGTCATCAATTAGTCATTATCCAACCCGCTGTATCCTAACACAGGGTCACAGGGGTCTGTTGGAGCCAATCCCAGCTAGCAGGGCGCAAGGCAGGAACAAACCCCCAGGCAGTGTGCCAGCCCACCGCAGGGCACACATACACCAAGCACACACTAGGGACAATTTAGGATCACCAATGCACCTAACCTGCATGTTTTTGGACTGTGGGAGGAAACCCACGTAGACACTGTGGAATATGGCCGGCAGTTTATCCCAAGCCGCCAGATGGAGCCATCCCTGCAACGTGGAGGGGCCCCGAATTCCACCAGGGCATCATGGAACTTGGAGTCTTGTCTTTGGACTGTGGGAGGAAACCCATGGAGACACGGGGAGAACATGCAAACTCCACGCAGGGAGGACCCGGGAAGCGAACCCAGGTCTCCTTACTGCAAGGCAGCAGCGCTACCACTGCGCCACCGTGCCGCCCAAACACCATGTCACTCAGCCTAATTGTCAGACACACTCCATACATTGCTCTTTTATTATATTTGTTAGGGAACAGGTTGAGGAGACCCTGGAGAGGTGGAGATATACTCTGGAGAGGAGAGGATAGATAGATAGATAGATAGATAGATAGATAGATAGATAGATAGATAGATAGATAGATAGATACTTTATTAACTCTTTGAAGGCTGAATATTTTTTCCAGTTTTCTGAAAAGCACACAAAGCAATGGTCACACATAAATCAGCATAAAAGGTCTTTTGCTACACGCCGTGGCTGCTGTTGGCACCCGTTCGGTGTCTCTGGCAGGAGCAGCTCGACGACCAGCAGGAATACGCATAGCAGTAGCAGTGTGACGCAATCTGGTTTGTACCTCTTGTCATCGTAAGTGGCGGTCCTCCCAGGTGGGCATTAGCTACACGGACATGTTCAGCACCACGATCAGCTCAGTGGCCCCTCACTTTTGTCTTCGATCTCCAGCAAATTAAATCATTAAATTCCAACAACTCAGAGTCCGACTCAGCTCAGTGGCCCCTCACTTTTGTCTTCGATCTCCAGCAAACTAAATCATTAAATTCCGACAACTCAGAGTCCAACTCAGCGACACGATATGCTAAACGTCGTCCACATAGTATTTCGGTTTGCACCATTGTTTTGGTACTAGATGTCGATGCCATTTTAGGGGTCGTTTGCTCTTCGCTGCTCATCCATGAATCCATGTGAATTTCCCCTTGAGATTAATAAAGTATCTATCTATCTATCTATCTATCTATCTATCTATCTATCTATCTATCTATCTATCTATCTATCTATCTATCTATCTATCTATCTATCTATCTATCTATCTATCTATCTATCTATCTATGTGCAGGAAATCTCAGTCAAATCCACAAAGCTAACTTTAAAGAGAGTCGAACTAAAACGTAACGGCGAGTTTTGTCACAGCTTACAGCTGATTACCCTGAATTTCAACATCCGTCCCGAAAGAGTTAATCCCAAGGGGAAATTCACATACTCCAACAGCAGCATACTGATAATAACAATACAGACAGACAATAACTTGTATAATGTTAACGTTTAAAGGGTGGAATTGAAGAGTCGCATAGTGTGGGGGAAGAACGATCTCCTCAGTCTGTCAGTGGAGCAGGACGGTGACAGCAGTTTGTCGCTGAAGCTGCTCCTCTGTCTGGAGATGATCCTGTTTAGTGGATGCAGTGGATTCTCCATGATTGACAGGAGTCTGCTCAGTGCCCGTCGCTCTGCCACAGATGTCAAACTGTCCAGCTCCATGCCTACAATAGAGCCTGCCTTCCTCACCAGTTTGTCCAGGTGTGAGGCGTCCTTCTTCTTTATGCTGCCTCCCCAGCACACCACCGCGTAGAAGAGGGCGCTCACCACAACCATCTGATAGAACATCTGCAGCATCTTATTGCAGATGTTGAAAGACGCCAGCCTTCTAAGGAAGTATAGTCGGCTCTGTCCTCTCTTGCACAGAGTATGGAGAGGAATGAAGGTTAGTAGGACCACCATGCCACCCTTCAGATTAAACACTTTCCCTAAATCAACTGATATCAGTAATGATTTCCCTGTAGTTTTTACCAGACCTAATCAGTTAACTAACTAATCTAGCAACATTCTTTCGGCTTAAGGGTGAATCTCATACTCAAATACATCAGTGGAAATTAAGGGCATGTGCATTTAAAACTGAAGCTAGGAGGCGCTTCTTTCTTTACACAGAGTTGTGGGACTCTGGAACAAACTACCTAGTAATGTAGTTAAAGCAGAAGCCTTGACAATCTTCAAGAAAAATCTGGATGAAATAATGGGACAGCTATTAGCTACACAAATAGGCTTGATGAACTTAATGGTCTCCTCTCGTCTGCCAAATTTCTTATGTTCTAATCTTTATTTACAGGACATCTTTAGTTGTAGGCCCTATCACAATGCTGTTTATTAAGTAATGTGAGTCCAATACAAAAACGCACAATAAATTGCAATATGGATCAATCGCTACATTTCCTTCTATCCATCCATCCAATATCCAACAGCTGGTCAGTCAATTGTCCAAATACTTTTGTGCCCCTGAAAGTAGGGGGGGCATGTATAAAAATGGCTGTCACTCCTAAATGTCAGTCAGTCAGTCATTTTCCAATCTGCTATATCCTAACTACAGGGTCACGGGGGTCTTCTGCCAACACAAAGGCGCAAGGCAGGAAACAAACCCCGGGCAGGGGGCCAGCACACCGCAGGGCACACACACACACACACCAAGCACACACTAGGGACAATTTAGGATTGCCAGTGCACCTAACCTGTATGTCTTTGGACTGTGGGAGGAAACCCAGGCAGACACAGGGAGAACATGCAAACTCCATGCAGGGAGGCCGAGCAGCAATGAGTCGAGGTAATTCTTGGTAGCGAAAACCAATCAGATCGCTTTCTGCTACCAAGAATTGAAAGCTCGGGCCAATCGCAGCCCGTTTCGGCTACCAAGAATTGGCCAATGACTGCTCGGTCGGCTACCAAGAATTGGCGAATCACGGCTCGTGTTGGATACCAAAACTCAGAAAGGGCAGTGCCAGCCTCTTGTCACTTAATGTATTCTGCAAAAGCTTGTTCGAGTCGGCACACAGACGCTTGCGATTTGCGTTTCATTTTGAACTTTCTAAAAGTGTTACTCACGAGTGTTGGTTTGTGCAGATATATTTACATTCATATACACATTTTTTGAATGATTTTTTAAACATTCTTGGTGCAGTTTATTACATTTATTAAATATGTGTGCAAAACGTGTAAAGACAGATATAATAATGTATAAATATAATAAACATCCATCCATCCATCCATCAATCCATTTTCCAACCCGCTGAATCCGAACACAGGGTCACAGGGGGTCTGCTGGAGCCAATCCCAGCCAACCCTGGGCACAAGGCAGGAACCAATCCTGGGCAGGGTGCCAACCAACTGCAGATATAATAAACATTGAATTGTATAATCATAGTTTCATTTTTTATATTTACCACTAATTTCACAAATCATTCATATTAATGGTAATACAGAATAATAATAATTATAGTTATACTCTATATTAGTATATTAGCATTGATGTTACAAAATAGACCTACACCTTTAATACTTAGACAATTCTAATTGTGCTGTAGAACAGCATATACAGTATATATATATATATATATATATATATATATATATATATATATATATATAGTATATATAAAAGATGATCTGCTGTGGCAACCCGTAACGGGAGCAGCCGAATGAAGAAGAAGAAGAAGATTATATATAATTAACCTAATGGTGAGTGTGCTGTTAACTATAAGTATATAAATATTTCCCATTGCAATATTTCCAAATATTTATTTTTACCTACTTCAAATTAATTAAATGTCAGCATCAACTAGAATATATTACTTCACAAATTTTATAAATACATACAAACACAAGACTGTGAACTATTATTATATTTGCTGCTGGAGTATGTGAATTTCCCCTTGGGATTGATAAAGTATCTATCTATCTATCTATCTATCTATCTATCTATCTATCTATCTATCTATCTATCTATCTATCTATCTATCTATCTATCTATCTATCTATCTATCTATCTATCATTTATTCATTCTTATTGTACTGTCATTTTTATTGTACCCCTTTTGATTATCTGTGCGGCCGTCTGAGACCGTGGTAAAGGTGCTATATAAGAAAGTGAAATGCGTTATTATTTGTTATAATTATGATTCAATAGAATTTGTAGGCAGTTTGTTTAATTGTGATTTTAACTATGCTTGTTGTCCATGTGTTCCTTAACAAATCAATCATTCATTAAACAGTTTTTGTTTAATCAAAAAAGAAAAATAAACAACTAAATCTGCAAAGCAGAATTCAAAGCACCGTTCGTTTTAAAAGTTTTAAAAATTAATATTTTAGAGATATATTCTTCCATTCAGCAATATGCCATGAGCGGGATTCGAACCCGGATCCCTGGAATAATTTCTAGTAGATCGTTTCTGAAGAATCACAGCTATACCTCGACTAATACGCGATATCCCAGGACCTGGGAAGCAAACCTGGGTCTCCTAACTGCGAGGCAGCAGCGCTACCACTGCGCTACCGTGCTGGCCAACATCCATCAATCCATCCATTATCCAACCCGCTATATCCTAACTACAGGGTCACGGGAGTCTGCTGGAGCCAATCCCAGCCAACACAGGGCGCAAGGCAGGAAACAAACCCCGGGCAGGTCGCCATCCCACCGTAGGCCTCGCCACATTCCTTATAGTGTTTTTTAGAAGAAGCACTGAATATTGGTGACTGTTTACCTAACTTTAAAATTTGTCATTGAATAAGAAGGTCTTTCATTTTTTTTAATCAGCATTTCTCCTGTATTTTATGATGGTTGGGTAAGTTCTCAGACAAATGAGGGGCAAGTTTTTCCGATTACTGCTCCTTCGCTTGTAGACACATCGCCCTTTCAGAATATTACTTGGCCAAAACCCGAGTGCAATCACTCACCAAGTGCACATTTATGACAGGAAGGCTTATCTTTCTTGACGCTCTTTGTTTCGTTCAGACGAGAGATAGAAAAATAAAATGCAAATGATGAAAAAGCAAGGTGACGCTGACAAACGACTTGCACCATTTTGCGATGTGCTCCAATGATGTATCACACTTCCTGTTTTTTTTTTTTTTTACTCGTATAAATGAGCATTAGGAGACGGGAGTGAATGCGAGCAAGTGCGTTCTGCATGATGGTATCTTTCCAGCTGCTTTCAATCAAAGTGATCCGTAAAAAGAACAAACGCAGCAGCTTGCTCTCACGTTTTCCGAGGTGAATTTGCAGATTTGAACCAGTGAGTGCCAAGCCAATCAATACAACGAAGAGCAGAGCTGTGCTATTACAACAGTCAAGAGTTTCAACCAGTCAATAAATCTTAATTTTACAGTATATAGCACCTTTCACAGTATGCAAAATCTTAAAAAATGAGCACAACATAATATTGTGTTCCCAAAACCAGTTAATTCAATTCAGGATCAATTTTTTTGAGTCCATCCTGGCAGAATCGGTTTCCAAAGTTCACTGCAGGTTACACTCACTGGCAAATCCACGCTCACTCAGAGACACTCAGAAACGGCCAGTTAACCTATCCTGCACATTCTGGGGATAAGGGTGGAAGACTTGAGTTCATGCAGGAACACCCAAGAGGAAACAAGCACAACATGCAAAACTCCACGTAAAAAAAATTGGGAAGTGCTGTTTTTTTTTAATCCCATCCCTACGTTTCTTCCAACTCCAACCAACGTAAAACAATGAACCAAAAATCAGTGCTATTCAACGGAGTAAAACCTTGCTACATTATCATACTATTAAATATTATTCTGTGAGGATCCCACTGGAATGTTTGCCCCTAATAATGAAACAGATACTCCATACGTTCAATAAAAGCTTATTATCTTCAGCCTAATTGTCAGACACACTCCACACATTGCTCTTTTATTTTATTTGTTAGGGAGCTGGTTGATAGCATTCTTGACATAGTAAACTCGTCATTAAATATGGGGGTCTTCCCAGACTGTCTGTAGTTAAACCCCTGCTGAAGAAAAATTATCTTGACTCCTTTGCATTTGAAAATTTTAGACCTATTTCTAACCTGCCTTTCTTAAGTAAAATTCTAGAGAAGGCCATCATTACGCAGGTAAATGATCACCTCAATAAACCTGCTATTCTTGATATGTTTCTGTCGGGTTTCAGAACAAATCACAGTATAGAAACTGCACTCGTTAAAGTAGTAAATGACTTGCGGGTCAATGCAGACAGGGGCCGTTTATCTGTTCTCATCCTCCTAGATCTGAGTGCCGTATTTAATATCATTGATCACAATATTCTTAGAAATCGCCTTAGTCAATGGGTGGGCGTCTCTGGCAGCGTCTTAAATTGGTTTGAATCCTACCTGGCAGGTAGAGAATTCTTTGTAAGTTGTGGTAATTATACTTCAAAATCACAGGATATTCTATATGGTGTTCCAAAAGGCTCTACCCTGGGTCCGCTGCTCTTTTCGATCTACATGCTTCCGTTAGGTCAGATTATCACAGGTGGCGCAGTGGTAGTGCTGCTGCTTTGCAGTAAGGAGACTGTGAAAGATTGTGGGTTCGCTTCCCAGTTCCTCCCTGTGTGGATAGCTCTTTGAGTACTGAGAAAAGCGCTATATAAATGTAATGAATTATTTATTATTATTATTATTATTATTATTATTATTATTATTATTATTATCACGGGGCATAACGTGAGCTACCACAGCTATGCTGATGACACACAACAGTATTGATCAATAGCGCCTGATGACCCCGACTCTCTTGATTCACCCACACAATGTCTCACTTGTGTTTCTGAATGGATGAGTAATAATTTTCTCAAACTAAATAAAGAGAAAACAGAAATTTAGTGATTGGCAATAATGGATATAATGAGGTTATTAGGAATAAACTTGGTGCATTAGGATTAAAAGTCAAGACAGAGGTAAAGAATTTAGGGGTAATTATTGACTCTGACCTGAATTTTAAATCACATATTAGTCAGATTAATAGGACAGCATTTTTTCATTTAAGAAATATAACAAAAGTTAGACCTCTTATAACATTGCAAGATGCTGAGAAATGAGTTCACGCTGTGATGGACAACTGGCTACAGAGTCCGGTCGCCACCCCCAAGCCGCTAGGAGGAGCCCTCTGGACCGCATGATGGTGCCCCGAGTTCCAGCAGGGCCTCATGGACTTTGTAGTTTCTATACACAGCCCTGCTGGATACCTTGGAGACCACCGGGAGTCGCTGTATCGGGGCTAGTGGGCTCTTGTGTGCCCTATAACCCGGGAGTGCGTCAGTATCACGTGACCGGAAGAAACGACGTGCTCCCGGGGTGAAGAAGAGGACTGTTTACCCTGACCCGGAAGGAAATGGACTTGTGGGTTTTGCCAGGAACCACCTCCGGGTCAGGGGATTTAAAAGGACTGTGGGAAAGCCCAGACACTGAGCTGAGCTGGGAGGTAGGAGGGCAAAGTGTCTGGGCGAGGAGGTATTGGTTTGTAGTGAGAGAATAGTTATTATATATGAGAGTGGTGTGGAGAGTGCTTTGTGCACATTGTAACAAAATAAAGAATATTTATACTTTCACCTGGTCATCAGAGCGGTACCTGAGGGTTCAAGAGGTGGACAAAGGGCTTATCTATTACAACGCTTTTGTTTTCAGTTGACTTGATCACTGTAATGCACTCCTCTCAGGACCACCCAAAAAAAGACATCAATTGATTGCAACGAGTGCAGAATGGAACTGCTAGAATCTTAACTCGGAAACGAAAATCTGAGTACATCACCCCAGTTTTGATGTCACTACACTGGTTACCTGTGCCATTTAGAATTGACTTTAAAATACTGCTTATGGTTTATAAAGCCTTAAATAATCTCACTCCATCTTATATTTCAGAATGTCTTTCAGCTTACACTGCAAATCGTAACCTTAGATCTTCAAATGAGAGTCTGCTTAGAATTCCAAGAGCTAAACTTAACAGAAGTGGTGAGGCGGCCTTCTGCTGTTATGCACCTAAAATCTGGAATAGCTGACCGATAGAAATTCGCCAGGCTAATACAGTGGAGTACTTTAAAAAAACTGAATTGAATATGTGTGATAGGCTCCGGCCGGGACGGCCCTTCTGCATATAATCCGGGGGAACAGTCATGGGCTGCACAATACTTCCCCCATGTCGCTAGATGGCAGCCCCCCTGGGTGGCAGTGGTGCCTCACATTCCAGGAACTGCAGGGCTCCAAGGGAAATGGGAGTCCTCCACAGCCCTGTTGGATCCCGGAATGGCCACCAGGGGGTGCTGCAAGGGGTGCTGAACCCATCTGGGCAGTTCTTCGGCCACACCCGGAAACGGGAGATCAAGCACCTGGAACACTTTAAAAGGAGCCAGCAGCCACCACTCCGGGAGCCAGAGTCGGGAGGAGGAGAGGAGTGGTGAAGAAGAGTGCTTTGTGGGACTGTGCTGTAGTTGAGGGGCACAGGGAAGACGTGCGCCCCAGCTGAAGAAAAAAATAAATATTTGTTTTATTTTTATGTGTGCCTCCGTGTCTATCTGTGCTGGGTCGGGCACCAATATAGCGCCTTTCTACACATGCCAGAGCAATCAGCACAGTCATTTCCCATTGATGCATAATGGGCATTTCGTGAAAGCACCTGCACGCACAAAGTCTAAGTAGATCACAATAGACATAAAGAAAGGATAGGAAAACCTGAGGAATAAGAGATGAAAATCAAGGAATGGCATTCCAGGGTAGGATGCCCCGTTGCACTTTTGGACGAGCAGAAGTAGCCGGTGGCTTTCTGGAATGAGAGTGCCAGGCTTTGGGCATTCCAGTGAGTTAGCAGCTGATGTGGCTCAGCTGAGAAGACCTGATGGGTAAGTGGGGGGGGGGGGGGACAAGAAAACAGAGTTACATGGAGGCCAGCAGGAGGATAGAGAGCAAAGCAACCCAGTTTTAACTCTTTGGATTTAAACATGACCTTAGTTTGGATATATTTATTTATTGATTGATTTTAACCCCCACAATGAGCACTTGTATTTATGGATTAGGATTAATGACAATTTGATTGCACTGAACCGTTTGTTGTAAACTGCTTGAATTAAGTAAACATCACAATGCACTTTCTGCACGAATCTTGTTGTTTGTGTCGTCATTACACTAGTCCAGGGGTCACCAACTCCGGTCCTGGAGGAGCACCAGTGGCTGCAGGTTTTCATTCTAACCCTTTTCTTAATGAGTGACCTGTTTTTGCTGCTAATTAACTTCTTTTGAACTAATTTGAATTGATTAGGAGTCGGAGTCGGTACATTTTTGACGACTCTGTGACTCCAGGGTCCCAATATTGTCTCCGACTCGTTGACTCCACAGCCCTGCCTACAAGAGCATCAAATTGGAAAAGACACCGGCAGCATTTTTATCTGAAAGTGCTAGAAGCTGTTCTTGGCAGTGATGAAATGCCTTGTATCTTCTACGTTGTGTGCTTTCAATCAACATACTAAATATACTGCATAAGTCTAAATAATAATAATAATAATAGTAATAATACATTTTATTTATCTGCGGTGGGCTGGCACCCTGCCCAGGATTGTTTCCTGCCTTGTGCCCTGTGTTGGCTGGGATTGGCTCCAGCAGACCCCCGTGACCCTGTGTTCGGATTCAGCGGGTTGGAAAATGGATGGATGGATGGATGGATTTTATTTATTTGTAGGCACATTTCTAAGGACACAGAACAATAGACAAGACACAGATTATAAACAAAAGTAAAATACAAAAGTTAAAATCAGACAGAGCAATTGTAATCAAAGAGAAAAAGCCGTCTTAAACAAGTGAGTTTTAAGTTTAGATTTGAAAAGTCAGAATGATTCAATATTTCTAAGCTCAGATGGTAGTGAGTTCTTGAGCTGGGGAGCAGAGCAACTGAATGCTGTGCTCCCCATAGCGGTAAGATGGATGAAGGGGACAGTCAAGGGGATGGAGGAAGAGGATCTGAGGGTACAGGAGGGAATGGCAACATGGAGGAGGTCAGACAAATATGGAGGGGCGAGGTTGTGGAGAGCCTTAAAAGTTAACAGGAGAATTTTGAATTGAATTCGGAACTGAACTGGAAGCCAATGAAGCTTCTGCAAAACAGGAGTGATATGGTGAGTAGAGGGGGTTCTAGTAATGATGCGGGTGGGCAGCTGAATTCTGGACCAGCTGAAGCTTATAAAGAGATTTGCGAGAAAGACCAAAGAAAAGGGAATTGCAATAATCCAGACAAGAGGTGACAAGGCTATGAACGAGGATAGCAGTGGTGTGGGGAGTGAGAGAGGCGCGAATACGATTAATGTTACGCAAGTGGAAATATGCAGACCAGGGGCCTCATGTATAAATGCTGCGTACGCACAGAAATGTTGCATAACAACGTTTCCACGTTCAAATCGCGATGTATAAAACCTACACTTGGCGTAAAGCCACGCACTTTTCCACGGTACCGCATACCCTGTCGTACGCAAGTTCTCCGCTCGGTTTTGCAGACTGGCGGCCCCCAGCGTCAAAGCAGTGCTACTGTTCCTGTGTGGTTACCCTTTCTTAGATCCACATCCACGACGGCAGCTTTATCAAATACACTGAAATTAACCGCATATCGTTCATAAATTTAATGCATCTGATTGTAATTAACCTGTAACAATATAATGGTCCACAGAATTATCAAACTATTCTAAATACCATAACTGCTTTAGCGTTGTTACTCTCACTGCACCTTCGTTTTCTTCTTTCAGCTGCTCCCGTTAGGAGTTGCCACAGCAGATCATCTTTTTCCATATTACTCTCACTGCACCACTTGGAGTATTTATATCACTGTATCTGAGTGTGAATCACAGATCTACAGCGATTGGAAAGAGAATTATCGGTATACAGCATCAAGCACTCGCTGCCTCAGCCATTCGCTATTTGAACTGCTCTCATGTGGCAATCGCTTCACAGCCTTTCCTGTTCGGACCTCGCGGTTCACAAACAGTTTCATCCCAAGAACTATACACACACTCAATCAGTCCATCAAGTGCTCCTTGTAGAACTGTTTGTACTTGCAAGTTACCGTGAGGTAATTGTACTTATGATACAGTTATAATATTGCACAACCTGAGCCACTCTATAAAGCTCGTATTTACATATGATGACGATATCATTTTTAAGATGAAATGCAGCAAAATATGTTGATTATGTTATACAGATAAAACTTTAACTTCAACTACATGGTGCCGCAGCGCTAGCGAGCTTGAGCTTCGTTCACGGTTTGTTCCTGCCTCATGCTGTGTTCATGCTGTGGCTGGCGCGACACTGGAAGGATAGATGGATAGAATAATTAAACATTACGAAGATATTTCGATGTTCCTTAAAAGTTTTGAAGAATCTGCGTTCTAAGCTTACAGATGGCTTAACGTCTATTACAGAAATGATTGTGTGGCGATTGGGTATTTGGAGAAAGAAAAGGAAGGACAGGAATTTGAGGTTAGTACGTTTGAAAAAGACTTCTGTAATAAAGCATTTCATTGAAGGTCGAGCATGGCGCAGCAAGCATCTTGCTGTAAGACATGAACAACCACTGTGCCACCATATTTCCATGTTTAATAACATGCTTTAATTCATATCATCATGAAAATTATATCACGTATACTTCTCAGTATTTTAATTATTCAGAGAGCTGTAATATTACGAGCATAATGGATTCTGTGTCCTGTCGGAGGAAGAGTACGTAGTGATTCAGGCACATAGAGCACATAGAAGATCAAATACACAACAAAGCATTTAATGTGCTACTTTAGTTACGATGGGATTTGACAAACTAGTAAATTAAACGATTTTAAGATGAAGTTTATGATGTTCTACTTTAATGACAAAATAAACTACGTGATTAAAGTGGAAATTTCGAGATTAAAGTTGACATTTCTTGCTTTTTTTCCCACTGTGTGCCTATTTTTTTCACTGTACCCTAATAAGCTTTCATATGACACTCAGACGGTGGGCTACGAGTCGCCTTTTCACGGCGACTTTGATATGTGACAACTTTTTTATTTCGGGCACTGTGCGACTTTGTGAACTTGAGCTTTCGAGGTTCTCCATCACACTATGTCACTCGATCAACTTCCTTTTGTTGCTTATATAACTGTTTAAACCAACAAATAGTACGTTTTTCTTTACCTCCATTTGGTATTCGCTAAAATTCTTCTATTTTTCCTCGTACTTTTGCCATTGCCTTTTCACAGAACACTGGGCTTAAGGGCTATTTATATTGATTTGCATATTGAAAGACGCGTAATTCTGGGAGGAGTTGGGGCGGGACAGCAACCACGTGCACGTGAGTTTATTTCCACACTGAGCGGGATTTATGTAGCTGAAGAACGCGGAAGTCGGTGAACGCACAGATTCTTGCATCTGGATTTTTAAGTGCGTAAGCACATTTCGGCTTTTGTGCTTACGTCATGTTATAGTGTGAATTCTACGCACGGCGTTATGCATGAGGCCCCTGGAGATGTTACTGATGTGGGACTGAAAAGATAAGAATACTGTCAAGGATGACACCTGTGGGGAAGGGGAGACAGATAAATTATCAATAACAAAGGAAAAATGATCAGTTTTGGATAATGTTCATTTTGTACCAATGAGGAGAACCTCAGTTTTGTCACTTGTTATTTAATTTAAGAAAATTTGAAGAAAACCAGGATTTGATTTCTGCTATGCAATAAATGAGGAGGGCAGAAAGGAAACAGTAGGTTTGCTAGTGAGGTTGAGCTGGGTGTCATCAGCATAACAGTGGAAGCTAATGTTATATTTACAAAAGATATTACAGAGGGCAAGGAGGTAAATAATGAAAAGGAGGGGCGCCAGGAGAGAGCCCACCTGAAGTAACAAAGGTGGGTTGGGATGTGAAAGTTTTAAGCTGAACAAACTGAGTGGGGCCTGAGAGGTAGGATCTGAACCAATCTAGTGGAGTGTGGGTAATACCAATCGAAGATAATCTATTAGGGAGAGTAGTGTGACAAATAGTGTCAAAGGCCACACTCAGATCAAGGAGGATGAGAATAGGAATTAAACCATAAGAAGGTCATTGGTAATTTTAACAAGTGCCATTTCTATACTATGGAGGGGATGAAAACCAGACTGGAACTGTTCATACAGATTATTATGGGATAAATGAGAATGAAGTTGAACAGCCACTATTTTTTCAAGAATTTTGGAAATGAAGGGTAGACTTAGAAGGCTGGCGTCCTTCAACATCTGCAATAAGATGCTGCAGATGTTCTATCAGACAGTTGTGGCGAGCGCCCTCTTCTACGCGGTGGTGTGCTGGGGAGGCAGCATTAAAAGGAAAGACGCCTCACGCCTGGACAAACTGGTGAGGAAGGCAGGCTCTGTTGTTGGCATGGAGCTGGACAGTTTAACATCTGTGGAAGAGCGATGGGCGCTCAGCAGGCTCCTGTCAATCATGGAGAATCCACTGCATCCACTGAACAGGATCATCTCCAGACAGAAGAGCAGCTTCAGCGACAGACTGCTGTTACCGTCCTGTTCCACTGACAGACTGAGGAGATCGTTCCTCCCCCAAACTATGCGACTCTTCAATTCCACCTGGGGGGGTTTTGGGCATGGGTAAACATTAACATTTAACATTATACAAAGTTATTGTCTGTTTTTCACCTGCATTATTATCAATCTTTAATTTAATATTATTTATTGTATCAGTATGCTGCTGCTGGAGTATGTGAATTTCCCATTGGGATTAATAAAGTATCTATCTATCTATCTATCTATCTATCTATCTATCTATCTATCTATCTATCTATCTATCTATCTATCTATCTATCTATCTATCAGATAGATGTGTAAGGCACTATATATCTATCTATCTATTAGAAATAGGACGAAAATGGCTGAGGAGTCAGAGTCAAAGGTTTTTGCATACTGACTCAACATCCCTGGCTATAGGAGCAAATAATTCACACCATGGGGACACCAGTCCATCACTGGGCAAACTCATGAATACTGGGCCAATTTAGAATTGCTAGTCCATGTCACAGCATGTCTCTGGGCCGCGAGACTCTAAGTAAGACAACAAAAAGAGAACTTGCAGGCTCCACAAAAATGGCACTGCCAACCTAAAATGTAAACCAGCAGTGCCATCATTTCCATTTTCAGACTTTGGTATTTTATTTTTTTTCCTATCACAAGTTCATATTAAGGCTTTCAAAAGGAAAAAAAAAAAAACAAAATTCTTAGTGCATTAAAAGTATGAGTCCATAATAAAGTGTGAAACAACAGATCAGCACTTAAGTCACCAGGGGCTAAAACACTCAAGCTGTACACAAACCCAAAATGACAGCTAGTCATCCAAGACCTTTACATTCCGTGCTAATCTGTTTTTTGACGGTAGCACTGACTGCACATTTTCTTACAGGAAGATCTTTGAGTTTTTCAAGGGTTTGATTTTCACCCCAAGCAAGAATCCTTTCCAAGTCAATCGACTCCAAATCGCTTCTCATGTAGGGGCCCTGCAGGGCTTAATATCGTAACAAAAGGGCACAATTTGTTTTCCTGAGTAAACAAATGCAGTTTCAAATAAAAAAATAAAGTTAGCAGGAAGGCAGAATCACAGAAGGAACGGCAGGTACCAGATGGAATTCAACATGTGCCTGAGCTCTACACCATTGCCCACTCCCTGTCCTGATCTCTCTATGTTGGAAACTGACAAGTGAATGGAAGGATCTCAAGTGAGTTTCTTCAATCTCTTGTACAAAGTCGTATTTAATGTATGCAATCCTAAATTGTCCCTAGTGTGTGCTTGGTGTGTGTGTGTGTCCTGCAGTGGGTTGGTGCCCTGCCCGGGGATTTGTTCCTGCCTTGCGCCCTGTGCTGGCTGGGATTGGCTCCAGTAGACCCCCGTGACCCTGTGTTAGGATATAGCGGATTGGATAATGGATGGATGTTACAAAAGGCAGGCAGGTATTGGATTTCATGCTATCTGGTTGCCAATTCACTTCCAACCTCTGACTCTCTGTGTGGCACTAAGCAAGTCATAAGCTACCTGTGCTTCAGCTGTGAATAATGGATATAAAAAACAAACTTGTAAGGTACTTTTTGGCAAATTCTCAAATTTTACTGAATATCAAAATTTTTGTTCTCAATAACTTTTTTTATTTCAAAGCGACTCAAGAATATTTTACGGTAGGAATAAAAATCAGCATAAGTATTTGATCCATGTGTTTTGGATGCTCTGTGTTTACCATGTAAACGGCCTCCACCCGTGAATAATTAAAATAACTGCTACATTTTCAGGATAAAAAATCCCACAGGGGGATCATTATTCAAGCTGTGGATCTGAATGACAACTGTGAAAATAAAGATTAAAAAGCATTCTAAAGAAGTTAAAGATAAAATAATACAAATGCATAAATTAAGAGAAGAGTACAAAACAATATCCAAGTACTTGGCTGTCCCAGTTGAGACTGTTGGTTCACTTTTTCAGGAAGCAGAAGCAATGTGAAAACACCTAGACACCACCTACAAAAGAGTATCCCTCAGAGTCTCTACACAAACATGGAGACGTGTGAGGGAAGGTACAAGAGAGGCCAAGAATCACTTTGAAGGAGCTACAAAGTTCAGGAGATCAGTCAACCACATCAAGAGCTCTGCCTAACACTGGCCAGTAGGGGATGGTGGAAGGAGACATTCGCTAGATAGATAGATAGATAGATAGATAGATAGATAGATAGATAGATAGATAGATAGATAGATAGATAGATAGATAGATAGATAGATAGATAGATAGATAGATAGATAGATACTTTATTACTCCCAAGGGGAAATTCACATACTCCAGCAGCAGCATACTGATACAAAAAACAATATTAAATTAAAGAGTAATAAAAATGTAGGTAAAAACAGACAATAACTTTGAAATTACTCGAAAGAGAATACAGTAATGAATACTGATAATAGTTACACATATGGGGGTGGCACGGTGGCAGAGTGGTACCACTGCTGTCTCATAGGGAGTCGCGGTCCCTTGTGATCCCTGCCTGGAGTTTGCATGTTTTTCCTATTGGGTTTCCACAGTGGCCTCAGTTTTCCATCCAAAGACGTGAAGGTACAATGACGCTAGGGTGGTATGGTGGTGCAGTGGGTAGCGCTGCTGCCTCGCAGTTAGGAGACCCGGGTTTGCTTCCCGGGTCCTCCCTGCGTGGAGTTTGAATGTTCTCCCCGTGTCTGCATGGGTTTCCTCTCACAGTCCAAAAACAAGACTCCAAGTTCCATGATGCCCTGGTGGAATTCGGGGCCCCTCCACGTTGCAGGGATGGCTCCATCTGGCGGCTTGGGATAAACTGCCGGCCATATTCCACAGTGTCTACATGGGTTTCCTCCCACAGTCCAAAAACATGCAGGTTAGGTGCATTGGTTATCCTAAATTGTCACTAGTGTGTGCTTGGGGTGTGTGTGTGTGTGCGTGTGTGTATGACATTAGTGTGTCTTTTTTTTTTTTTTTTTTTTTTTTTTTATTTTTTTTTTTTTTTTTTTTTATTGTGCGTTTCTCAAACAGTTTAAAAAAAAAAAAAACACTTTTTTTTCCGGATGGCACGGTGGCGCAGTGGTAGCGCTGCTACCTCACAGTTAGGAGACTCAGGTTCGCTTCCCGGGACTTCCCTGCGTGGAGTTTGCATGTTCTCTCCGTGTCTGCCTGTGTTTCCTCCCACAGTCCAAAGACATGAAAGTTAGGTGCATTGGTGATCATAAATTGTCCCTGTGTATGTGCCCTGTAGTGGGCTGGCGCTATGCCCGGGATTTGTTTCCTGCCTTGCACCCTGTGTTGGCTGGGATTGGCTCCAGCAGACCCCCATGACCCTGTAGTTAGGATATAGCGGGTCAGATAATGACTGACTGACTTTCTTTTCCTCCCGGGAACACTGGGTATTTCAGCTACTATATATATATATATATCCCCTCCTCGAACCGCCACCTTATCGTGGTGGAGGTGTTTGCGTGTCTGAATGATCCTAGGAGCTCTGTTGTCCGGGGCTTTATGCCCCTGGTAGGGCCACCCAAGGCAAACTGGTCCTAGGTGAGGGATGAGACAAAGTGCGGTTCAACAACACTTCCATGCTGTTTTGGTTGACACGTCTCTGCAACATCGCATGGACATCAGGGACAGTGCCTCTGGATTGGCAGACCGGGGTGGTGGTCCCCCTCTTTAAAGCTCTCAATTTACCAGTCGATCTATGTTCCTACCCTCACCTATGGTCATGAGCTATGGGTAGTGACCGAAAGAACGAGATCGCGAATACAAGCGGCTGGAATGAGTTTCCTCCGCAGCTTTCCCTTAAAGATAGGGTGAGAAGCTCAGTCATCCGGGAAGAGCTCAGAGTAGAGCCGCTGCTCCTCCGCATCGAGAGGAGTCAGATGAGGTGGCTCGGGGATTCTGATCAGGATGCCTCCTGGACGCCTCCCTGGTGAGGTGTTCCGGGCACGTCCAACCGGGAGGAGGCCCCGGGGAAGACCCAGGACACGCTGGAGGGACTATGTCTCTCGGCTAGTCTGGGAACACCTCGGGATTCTTCCGGAAGAGCTAGAAGTGGTGGCCGGGGAGAGGGAAATCTGGGCATCTCTGCTCAAGCTGCTGCCCCCGCGACCCGACCTCGGATAAGCGGAAGAAGATGGATGGACGTGCAGTACTTAGTACATATACGTACGTTTAGTGTCACTGTACTCACATTTTATACGATTTTTCTTGCACTGTACATATTTATTGCTGGTGGCCTGTCTATCGTAATGGCTGTAATATAACATGTAACATATGTGATATTGGAGACGCTCGATATCTTTAAAATAATATTTAGGGTTTACTGTATATAAACAGTGTGTTTACATACATAATTTCAACGAATCTTACCTAATATCTAAGAGAATACAAAGGGTTTATGCTGTATAACTGTGCGGGAAATGTTTATAAGATATATAAAAATAACCATACGAACACATGGTTTTTACTTTGCGGATTTTCACCTTTCGCGGGCAGTTGTGGAACAACAACAACATTTATTTGTATAGCACATTTTCATACAAATAATGTAGCTCAAAGTGCTTTACATGATGAAGAATAGCAGTGGTGGGCCATCAGGGCCTGCAAGGCCTTATCTGCTGGCATAAAAAAATATCTGAATCACAAACTGATGTTAATTATATTTTGTCCATGAATACTTATTAAATAATTCCAAATAGTCCTTCCTTTCATAGCTTTTCCGATGGTTGTGCTGCGCCTGCTTCCAGACATGTATTTTCGTATTAAAACATTTAATCAATCACATTTCAGCCATCATTTGTTGCCAGGCAGGGTCAAAGTCAAAGAAGTCTGCCCGGAGGCCTTCACAATCCGTTCTGCAGGCCCTCTAACACAAAATAAATGTCGATTAAACTGTTGCTTCAACCAATCAGATTTTGAGTTGGTTTCACTAGGGCCCTCTAGCAGGCGTACGGCAACATTACCGTATTCAGACCCGTGGATTGGATAGGATGGTGTAATATAAAAATCTGAATGAGAGCATCATGGGGCAGCTGTACACATTGGTATGTTTGGCGGTGAGCATTCCCGTGTCCACTGCTTCTGTCGAGCGGACATTTTCAGCCCTAAAGCAAATTAAAACTTATGCCAGAAATACGACAGGGCAGGTTCGACTTTCAGCATTAGCTTCGATGGCGATAGAAAGGGACTTCGTGATGGAACTGAAGCGCACGGATAATCTGTACGACAGAGTAATTGAACTAGTTTGTCTATTCAATAAAGGCATTTATTGTGGCTACAGGAGTTATCTATCTGTGATGCAACGGCTCTTTATACTGTATTTCTGCATATTAAGATGGTTTTTATAACCATAAATTAGTTTTTGAGGGGCAGGTTGAAATACCCATACCAATCATCAGGTGTCCTAATAATTGGTGCCCAACATCCCGGCAAATATACACAATTACCTATAAAAGAATAATTCATAAGCCTTGAATGTTCACTGTGTGCAATAAGAGGGATTACCTCTTTAAATGATTTTTGGCCATATCACCCACTATAAGTCAGATGGCTATCTTCCAAACCCACTTACTCAGGTGTAAGGCAGGAACACCACCTGGACATGGCACACACACACACACACACACACAGAAGGGGCAATTTAGCAATGCCAACTCAACCAATCTGCATGGATTTTGGACTGAGGGAGGAAACCTATGAGGACAATGGGAAAACATGCAAACTTCACAGAGGGACACCCAAGATGTGAACGCCGGCCTCCTTACTGCGAGGCAGCAGTACTGCCACTGTGCCGCCATGCTTTCCAATAGCTAGTGAGGAAATAATGGTGAATGAAACAGCAACCTGTGGTGGGCTGGCACCCTGCCCGGGGTTTGTTTCCTGCCTTGCACCCTGTGTTGGCCAGGATTGGCTCCAGCAGACCCCCGTGACCCTGTAGTTAGGATATAGCGGGTTGGATAATGGATGGATGGATGAAACAGCAACCTTGAGATTTAAATTCCACTGTCTTAGCCTCAGCAAGGCCACACATAGTACTTTGTTACCACGTACAATTCATCAAGTCAAGTCAAGCTGGGGACCATGCAGTGGTACAGCACGTTGCCGCACCCACCACACAACTAAACAACTCACGGTCCCGGTTGGCAACCCCCCAGGCAGACACACGGCTCAGTCCCACCCACCAGAAGTGACCCTCTATCTGCCGCAGCCAGGTGTTACGTGGGCTTGGCCTGGTCCAGCCACTCGGGTCCCCAACAATGAGGATCTTATGAGCCGGATCAACTTCGGTGAAACTTGCCACATGGCCGTAGTGCCGTAACTGACGATCCCTCACAATGCAGGTCATGTGCCTCATTCGGGACTCCATGAGCAACACAAAGTCAAACCAATGGTACCCAAGGATTCTCCGGAAAGACACAGTACCAAAGGAGTCCAGTCTTTGTCTCAGGTCACTGGATAGCGTCCATCTCTCGCAAACAGGAAGCACCAGGGCTCTAAAGACTTGGACCTTCGTCCTTTTGCAGATATATCGGGAGCGCCACACACCCCTTTCCAGCAACCTCATGACACCCCATGCTCTCCCAATCCGTCTACTGACTTCATAGGAAAAGTCACCAGAGTCATGAATGTCACTGCCGAGGTCAGTAAACCTCTCGACGAGGTCGACACTCTCTCCGCAGACAGACAATACCTCAGTCCAGCGGATTTCCATATCACCCCTTGGTTCTTTTTCATGTACTATGCAATGGGCTCCAGATGTCTACAGTTGGAGAGCTGACAGGTGTAATAACTCCCTGAGGGTTAGACACGGTTAGAAAATTAGAGAAGGGCAATGAAGTGGCAACTTAAGAGTTTTCCAGTCCAGTGCTTAAGCCACTAGGCTACCCTCCTTGGCCGTCTCTCGCTTTAACACGCAGTGCTAGCAGGTCAAGCAGACACCTGCATAAGAGCCAAACTGTCCAGTACCAAAATTGTGCACACAGACAGCCACACACACATATTACAGGAATGATGATCCCAGTTCTCTCCTTTCAGCTGTCAAAGCGGTGACCTTTAGGATCAAGACCACAGCTTCTAAATACACACTGGAGAGGAAAGGTAAATATTGAATTTTCACCAGATAATCCCGTCTTGTCAAGTTTCCCAACCTGTTCACACAGACATGAGCAAATTGGAACTTGCACTTGAAGTGAATCTTACAATCCAAAGGCCCCATTATAGAGGCATTCTTTATTGTTTGCTGCTTGAACTCATCTGTCACACACTATATTGTAACAGAGATGAGGCATCCTTTCTACCAAGTTACCATGTCCGTAAAAAAGTGAAAGGGGCAAAGGGGTTTGTTTTACAGGAATAGGGTGCATGTTGTTATGTAAGCCCATCCCTGAAAGGCTACAGAAACCCCTACCCTAAACTATGCATCCACAGATGTTAAATATTTCATTACACACTATACAGATGTATTTGTGGAAAGCACTGAGGGATACTGCTTACAATGCCAGTGCCATTGTGGTAGAGAATGGTGCTAGAAGAATGTCAGATTGTGGCACTGGGTTAGGTGCACAGTGATCCCTCGCTATATCACGCTTCGACTTTCGCGGCTTCACTCTATCGCGATTTTTTCTCATATACGTTTAGCGTCACTACTTATGCACTTTCTGAGAACTTTCATCTAAGCCCCACGATGGCTCCTAAATGTGCTGCTTTTTCTAAGCCTTCTGAAAATGAAACTAAGCGCCGGAGGAAGATGCTCACCATCCAGGAGAAGGTGAAACTCTTGGATATGACCCTACAAAAGCCTCCTCACGCATATGAAAAGACAGCGCCAGCAACTGCCTATCAAGATGTTCTTCAGCCGCACACCCAGACACCCACTGCCTACTCCTAGTACTCCTTCAGCGGAAGAAGACAACGACGCACCTGCTGAAGATACCGCACCACCTGAAGACTCCTACTGAGCTCGTGCCTTCATAGGTTAGTGGTTGTGTGTAAGAACTGTGTGTGTGTGTAATTAAATGTACAGTACAATAATAATAATATATTTGTAACGTCTAATATGTCTTATTTTCTCTTATTTTGTCTAATATATTGGGTAATATGAGTATAATGGTGACTAAAGGGTGTTATTTCATGTCTAGAGGGCTCTAATAATGTTAAAAAATGTATTTAGAAGGTCGTAAACAGGTTTTCTATACTCTAACTGCGAAAATATTCGATTTATAAATAAAGAATCCTTCATTTATCGCAGCAGAGTCTGGAACGGATTAACCGTGATAAACGAGGGTTCACTGTACTGGTGTCCGCTGGCTGCACAGCCTACAAATATCCACAAGGATAAGCCTAATTCGTTAGTTTAAATAGTAATACAGGTGCTGGTCATAAAATTAGAATATCATGACAAAGTTGATTTATTTCAGTAATTCCATTCAAAAAGTGAAACTTGTATATTAGATTCATTCATTACACACGGACTGATGTATTTCAAATGTTTATTTCTTTTAATGTTGATGATTATAACTGACAACTAATGAAAGTCCCGAATGCGGTCACGTGTATCCGCTTGCACAATTGTAAACAAACAGCCGAGAGCGTTTGTAAGCATCAGTCGGAGCTCAGATACATGTGTTTGTGGACGTAATTTCGGTCAGTGCAGAGATTTATATAATTTTTTATTATGGAAAGGTTAAGTAAGTGTTGCTGTGGGCGGTTCAGAACGCATTATGGGTATTTCCATTATTTCTTATGGGACTTACAACCAACTTGAGTTACAACCAGCCCTCGCGAACAAATTGAGTTCGTAAGTCAAGGGTCCACTGTATTATTATATGAAGAGGTAGAGGAAATGACGACGAAGATGGTAGGGATGATGCCCCCTACATACAGTATCTTCCTCAAGAATGATTTAAGATATTGGAGAGGTAGGGGAAGTGACGACAACAACAACAACATTTATTTATATAGCACATTTTCATACAAATCATGTAGCTCAAGGTGCTTTACATGATGAAACAGAGGCGAAGGTGGGATGTAATAAGAATGGCCGCCCTGCTGCACTCTTCCGAGAGTTGATTCTACAATAAAATAAAATAAAAATATAAGGAGGAATAACCTTGGAGGTCAATCATCACCCCGAAAGTGGATAGTAGACGTGACGTAGTATATGTGTACCAATTTTTAGGTCGATAGGTCAAACGGTTTGCGAGCTACAGGTGATTTAAAATCCTGGACAGACAAACGGACAGCCACAGTAGCGCATTATAGAAGGAGATAGAGAGGATCATCTCAAATTACATTACACAAAGTCAGGTGAGCTAAGTGACTCACTCAGGGTCACTGAATGAGTCAGTAGTGGGATTTAATATCAGTCAAACAACACTGTATAGCCGGCCTATTCAAATGGTGGCCCAGAAGTAACTTCCAAGTGGTCCTGCCAGAAACACAGGGAAACACCAAGAAAGACTTCAGAAATTCCTACAGTGCAACAGCCCATGAATACAACGCTCCACGTAGCCTAGTGTGTGTCTAGACGTGATGGTAGTAGTCTATGATACTGTGATAACCTGTCGAATGAGACACACAGGAGCCGCTTCTCCTGGGGAATCTTCAAAATACCGGCTGGCTTTTTAGTTGGTGTGCCGCGCTCTTTATGGGGTTCTACCACTCCTTGTCTGGGTCACGGGAACACCTCCAAAACAAAGGTAGCCAGCCTTCCGCTTTTTTGCCTCTTCCTGCTCTTTTACCATTGGCTCCCCCCTCACCCTGATCCTGTCACTCCGTTCTCCCTAGGAAGGTCCTCTGAGCCTTCATGAAGTGCTGTCCCCTAAGACCTGTCCCGCTCCATAGCCCATGCAGTAGCGAGACACCCCACAATGCCAACATATTGTGGGATGTATAAGAAAGCCATGCCTACAGCACCATGTGGTGATTTAAAACGAAACTAAGTTCCCTCAGTGTGCGGTAGACGTATTCATGTGTGTTAGTTACTTTTATCACTTGTTGCGGGTTTGTATGCTGATAGCATTGATAGTTTTTTTTTCATTCTGTTAAATGTACTTTGTGACATGCCTGGGTCAGATACGACCAAAATGTTTATTTTTTTATTTCAAAAGTGGGGGGAAGAAAAAATTGCTTCTAGCTCAGATTCGGTTATAAGTTTTTTATGTACTTTTTGATGTGCCTATGTCAGATGTGACCAAATTTAAAAGGGAAACGATGAATAAACATTACTTGTTTATCAATATATTAATTTGTCCATCCATCCATCCTCTTCCGCTTATCCGAGATCGGGTTGCAGGGGCAGCAGCTTGAGCAGAGATGCCCAGACTTCCCTCTCCCCAGCCACTTCTTCTAGCTTTTCCCGGGAGAATCCCGAGGCGTTCCCAGACTAGCCGAGAGACATAGTCCCTCCAGCGTGTCCTGGGTCTTCCCCGGGGCCTCCTCCAGGTTGGACGTGCCCAGAACACCTCACCAGGGAGGCGTCCAGGAGGCATCCTGATCAGATGCCCGAGCCACCTCATCTGACTCCTCTCGATACGGAGGAGCAGCGGCTCTACTCTGAGCCCTTCCCGGATGACCGAGCTTCTCACCCTATCTTTAAGGGAGAGCCCAGACATCCTGCGGAGGAAACTCATTTCAGCCGCTTGTATTTGCCATCTCGTTCTTTCGGTCACTACCCATAGCTCATGACCATAGGTGAGGGTAGGAACATAGATCGACTGGTAAATTGAGAGCTTCGCCTTAAGGATCAGCTCCTTTTTCACCACGACAGACCGATGCAGAGCCCTCATCACTGCGGACGCCGGACTGATCTGCCTGTCGATCTCACGCTCCATTCTTCCCTCACTCGTGAACAAGACCCCGAGATACTTGAACTCCTCCACTTGGGGCAGACTCTCGCCCCCAACCCTAAGAGGGCACTCCACCCTTTTCCTTCTGAGGACCATAGTCTCAGATTTGGAGGGGCTGATTCCCATCCCAGCCGCTTCACACTCAGCTGCGAACCAATCCAGAGAGAGCTGAAGATCACGGCCTGATGAAGCAAACAGGACAATATCATCTGCAAAAAGTAGTGACCCAATCCCGAGTCCACCAAATTGGACCCCCTCAACACCGTGGCTGCGCCTAGAAATTCTGTCCATAAGAGCTATGAATAGAATCGGTGACAAAGGGCAGCCCTGGTGGAGTCCAACTCTCACTGGAAACGGGTTCGACTTACTGCCGGCAATGCGGACCAAGCTCTGACACCTGTTGTACAGGGATCGAACAACCCTTATCAGGGGGTCCGATACCCCCCACAGGATTCCCCGAGGGACACGGTCGAATGCCTTTTCCAAGTCCACAAAACACATGTAGACTGGTTGGGCAAACTTCCATGCACCCTCCAGGACCCTGCTAAGGGTGTAGAGCTGGTCCACTGTTCAGCAACCAGGACGAAAACCACAGTGTTCCTCCTGTATCCGAGGTTCGACTATCTGACGGACTCTCCTCTTCAGGACCCCCGAATAGACTTTTCCAGGGAGGCTGAGGAGTGTGATCCCTCTGTAGTTGAAACACACCCTCCGGTCCCCCTTCTTAAAGAGGGGGACCACCACCCCGGTCTGCCAATCCAGAGGCACTGTCCCTGATGTCCATGTGATGTTGCAGAGGCGTGTCAACCAAGACAGTCCTACAACATCCAGAACCTTGAAGTACTCCGGGCGTATCTCATCCACCCCTGGGGCCCTGCCACCAAGGAGTTTTTTGACCACCTCGGTGACCTCAGTCCCAGAGATGGGGGAGCCCACCTCCGAGTCCCCAGACTCTGCTTCATCATTGGAAGGCATGTTAGTGGGATTGAGGAGGTCTTCGAAGTACTCCCCCCACCGAATATGGAAAATGTGTCTTTACCCGCTGCTTACCAGCTGCTGAAAATGTCTGGCCCAAATTTATTTCTTGGTTTGAAAATCTTGTGAATCAAGTGAATTTGTAATTGAATAGCGACATTCATAATGAATATGTTTTTAAAGTGAGTACAAAGGGAGGACAGGTCAACACAGTGACTTGCTCTGGATGACAGTAGGTGTTGAAAGGAGAAATGAACTTGCAAATCATGTTATTTATAGTCTAACACCTTAGCTGTTGATGGCCACATTGGTATGATACATAAACTGCCTGTGAAGAGACAATTCAGTTTTCATGCCAGAGATATGGAGATTTATGCTTCTATTATTTGCATCCATCTTTTCCACATTTTTCTTTACCTGCACAGCCTAATACAGGAATTGAGAGAGCAGACACATGCATGTCTTCTCCATGTGTATGTGAATTTTCCTCCCAGAGACACACAGCTTAGGTTAAACGGCAACTTCTACTTCAATGGCCTAGTATAAGTGAGAGTGTGTGCCCTGTCAAACCAGCTCTCACCATGTGCTGCCACAACAGAAAGCAACCTCCACCCAAAATCCTTAGGGGTTAGAAAATAACATTCTCAGACTCGCATAAACTGATCATGGAGCTCTGGGCCATGTCATGGCAGCTCTAGGCACAAGGTAAGAGAAGCAGACCATCAAAGGGCACACTCATGAACTCTTTGGCAATGTGGCAGGAAAACAAGAGCCACACAAACACAGAGACAACATGCAGACTTTACATGTATAATGGCCAGTGCCAGTACTTATCAAGCATCTCAGAGTAGGTAAACATGGGCAGGTTTGCAATGGCAATGATTTGTGGGGTCACAACGAAGCATTTCTTGGATTTACCCTTGAATGCATGAGGTAATACACAAGTTTATACATTTCTCCACTACTCCTTTCTTCTTATTTTGGGTGCTCCCGTTAGAGGTCGCCACCGCGGATCACCTTCTTCCATATCTTCCTGTCCTCGCCATCTTGCTCTGTTACACCCATCACCTGCATGTCCTCTCTCATCACACCCATAAACCTTCTCTTAGGCCTTCCTCTTCTCCTCTTCCCTGGCAGCTCTGTCCTTAGCATCCTTCTCCCAGTATACCCAGCATCTCTCCTCTGCACATGTCCAAACCAACACAATCTCACCTCTCTGACTTTGTCTCCCAATAATCGAACTTGAGCTGACCCTCTTCTTCTTCTTCTTCTTTTGGCTGCTGCTATTAGGGGTTGCCACAGCGGATCATCTTCTTCCATATCTTCCTGTCTTCGTCATCTTGTTCTGTTACACCCATCATCTGCATGTCCTCTCTCACCACATCCATAAACCTTCTCTTAGGCCTTCCTCTTTTCCTCTTCCCTGGAAGCTCAATCCTTAGCATCCTTCTCCCAATATACTCAAGCATATCTCCTCTGCACATGTCCAAACCAACACAATCTCACCTCTCTGACTTTGTCTTCCAACCGTCCAACTTGAGCCGACCCTCTAATGTCCTAATTTCTAATCCTGTCCATCCTCGTCACACCCAATGCAAATCTTAACATCTTTAACTCTGCCACCTCCAGCTCTGTCTCCTGCTTTCTGGTCAGTGCCACCGTCTCCAGCCCATATAACACAGCTGGTCTCACTACCATCCTGTAGACCTTCCCTTTCTCTCTTGCTGATACCCGTCTGTCACAAATCACTCCTCTCACTCTTCTCCACCCACTCCACCCTGCTTGCACTCTCTTTTTCACCTCTCTTCCACATTACTCTGTGCTGTTGATGCCAAGTATTTAAACTCATCCACCTTCGCCAACTCTACTCCTTTCATCCTCACCATTCCACTGACCTCCCTCTCATTCACACACATGTATTCTGTCTTGTTCCTACTGACCTTCAGTCCTCTCCTCTCCTCTCTAGAGCAGATCTCCACCTCTCCAGGGTCTCCTCAACCTGCTCACTACAGATCACAATGTCATCAGCAAACATCACAGTTCACGGGGACTCCTGTCTAATCTCGTCTGTCAATCTGTCCATCACCATTGCAAATAAGAAAGGTCTCAGAGCCGATCCCGATCACTCCTACCGCAGACCTCACCACGGTCACACTTCCCTCATACATTGCTAAGATTTTAAGAAGTGTTTTTTGAATGTTGATTGATGAAAAGCGCCCACGCTTTTATTTTACGAGTGATGCATGAGAGACTTATCTTTTACTTTTTAATACACTTTTTAACTTAATATAAGCGTGGTTTTTAAAAAGTATTTTTATATATATTATTTTCAACTTTTTAGTCTTGGGTTTGTTTTAGTATAATTTTGTAATCGATATTTTAACACTTCCTTTAATATTTCTATCCGTTACTAGCGCCATCTATTGGTGAAATCTTAAACTATTCTTCATATGAAAAAGTCATGTCTTAATTAACATGGATTAATTGATCAATTAGTGAAACTGATTATTGATACATGTACTGTGATCGGAAGCGAGTAAGTGTGTAAAATTTCAAGTCATTTGGACAATAGGAAGTGGGTTAAGTATCGATTAGATTTGTACCAGACAACAAACAGGTGAAGTTAAAATAAGCTTTGTAATAATAAAAATAATAATAATAATAATAACAATAAAGACTATATATTTGTAGCTGGAAATCCACAAAGGAAGAAAATGAATCATGTATCTTAAAACAGTTTTTTATTCCTAAGCTTTCAACTCCCATCACAAGTCAGCATCAGAGGAAAATAACCAGACGTACAGGAATCCAAGGCAATATACAGCAAATAAGGAGGGGATTGTAGGTGGATGTAGGGGGGTGGGATTAATGAGGTGGGGCACACAGGGTTTTGGTCATGAAGTCTTACTTATCATGTGCATGTTCTTCTTTTCAAGCCTGTATATGCTGGGTTCATGTCCAAAGGTCTGTTGTAAGACGCTAGGAGTCGCTATCACCCTTTAACCCCAACAGACAGATATGCTAGACACAGGTTAAAAACAAAAAGAAGTTTTCATTTCTATTTCTAAATAGTGCCCTTCAAGCACCACCACCACCAAAAAACAGGCAATAAACCACCAATCACAAATAGTCAGTCAGTCAGTCATTTTCCAACCTGCTATATCCTAACTACATGGTCACGGGGGTCTACAGGAGCCAATCCCAGCCAGCACAGGGTGCAAGGCAGGAACAAATCCTGGGCAGAGTGCCAGCCCACTGTGGGGCGCACACACACCAAGCACACACTAGGGACAATTTAGGATCCCTAACGCACCTAACCTGCATGTCTTTTGACTGTGGGAGGAAACCGGAGCACCCGGAGGAAACCCACACAGACATGAGGAGAACATGCAAACTCCACACAGGGAGGACCAGGTAAGTGAACCCGGGTCTCCTAACTGCGAAGCAGCAGTGCTACCACTACACCACCGTGCCACCCCTAATCACAAATAATTCTAATTCAAACCTCTCCTCAATACCTCCCAGCCAGCTCTGTCCTACTCCTCCTGACTGCGGCTCGCTTGCTGGGCCTCCAATAGTCCGTTTATTTGTCCTTGACCCTGAAGTGCTTCTGTCCTTCCACCCAAGTGACTTGCTAACACTTCTGGATCAGATGGAGAATTGGCTTTTTCTTCAGCCCAGAAGTATTTTGGGGCTCCCGTCCTCGTGACTTTGTGGTACTTCCGGGCTATGGATGAGACATGGCTCCTCTGGTCCTCTCACAGCTCCTCCTGGTGGCACTCACGGTACCCAACAGGGCTGAGAAACCGCACTCCAAGTCCCAGGATGCCCTGCGGGAATCCAGGGCACCGTTACACTCCAGGGGAGCTGCCATTTAGCATTTTGGGGGAGGCAGTGTCCTGGAAAAGCTGTCTTCCCCCATCCTTCCATCTCAGGGGCGTCCCAGCCGGGATGAGCTACTAGCCGTGTTAATGGCATTTTAATTGGAAAGCCACGATTCAGCCAGCTCTCTGGCACTTTTAGTATTAGCCTGGAATTTTACTTGCACAGATTCCCATTTAAACATGTGTCCAGTTGAACCTGTATGTGCATAACTCCGAGATCGTGGGTCCTTCCTTTAGAGAGCTTTGCGATGTTCATGTATACGTGTTGCTAGGGTTTTTGATGTTTGTCCCACGTACACAGCTGTGCATGAACCACATGGTATGTTGTAAACCACGTTCTGTGTCTCAGTTGCCAATTTCCTGCTTTTAGCTTTAAAAAGGAATGTGCGCAGTGTGTTTGTAGGCTTCTGTGCTATTTTGTTGCCTGATCTATATTACTAAATGAAGGTTGTATATATGCATGGATGCCAGACGCACCAAAGCGCACGCGCACTGCGCCCCAGAGTCAAACCCAGCGGCTTCCCAGAGTTAGTAGGTGGCGCCCAAACAACACAACACAACCTGTAAGCTAAACTTCACGTCACAATACAACCACCGCCCGAACACGCACACCACCGCATTTACAACCTTCTTTTAGCAGACAGCAGACATTTTCAGAGCTACTTGCTGAAGATTCTTCTAGTTATCTGCCTCTACTAAGATCCAGAAATGCTGAGAATGCTGTTGAGACTTTAACTGCACTGTGGGATATGGCCGGCCTTTCATCCCGGCCAATTCCTCCAGGCTGCCAGATGGAGCCCTCCCTGCAGAATGGAGATGCCCCGAATGCCAGCAGGAAATTATGGACATTGGAGTTTTCATCCACAACCCTGCTGGATACCACAGGGTCCCCTAGAAGGCGCTGCAGGGAGGAGCAGAGAGACTTTCTCCTGCAACCCAGAAGTGCGTCATAATCACATGAACAAAAAGACCGATGTACTTCCGGGATGAAAAGAAGACTTTTGGATCTGACCCAGAAGTGCTAAGAAGTCACATGGACAGGGTTTCAAGAGCACTTCCGGGTCACGGACTACATAAAGGACTGTGGGAGATCCCAGAGTTGAGCTGAGCTGGGTGGAAGGGTGGCAACGCGTCTGGGAGAGCGGAGGATTGTTTATTGTAGTGATTATTGGTTATTATATGAGTATTGTGGAGAGAAGGGTGCTTTGTGCACTGTATTGTTCAAATAAATATTAAATTTGGACTTTTATCTGGTGTCTGGCGTCTGATCCGAGGGTTCAAGGGAGCGAGAGCACCCCCTATCTGTCACAGCACATTATTTTGAAGGTTTACTAATATATAATATATAAAATCCAATGTCTCTCTGTCTGTATGTCTGTCCGCTTTTCATGAGAGAACTGCTGAATGTGTGCAGAGGGTGCAGACCTATAAATACCTGGAAGTTCAGCTGGATGATAAACTGGACTGGACTGCCAATACTGATTCTCTGTGCAAGAGAGGACAGAGCCGACTATACTCCCTTAGAAGGCTGGCGTCCTTCAACATCTGCAATAAGATGTGCAGATGTTCTATCAGATGGTTGTAGCGAGTGCCCTCTTCTACGTGGTGGTGTGCTGGGCAGGCAGCATAAAAAAGAGGGACGCCTCACACCTGGACAAACTGGTGAGGAAGGCAGGCTCTATTGTAGGCACTGAGCTGAACAGTTTGACATCCGTGGCAGAGCGACGGGCGCTGAGCAGACTCCTGTCAATCATGGAGAATCCACTGCATCCACTAAACAGGATCATCTCCAGACAGAGGAGCAGCTTCAGTGACAGACTGCTGTCACCGTCCTGCTCCACTGACAGACTGAGGAGATCGTTCCTCCCCCACACTATGTGACTCTTCAATTCCACCGGGGGGGTAAACGTTAACATTATACAAAGTTACTGTCTGTCTGTATACCTGCATTGTTATCAATCTTTAATTTAATATTGTTCTTTATCAGTATGCTGCTGCTGGAGTGTGTGAATTTCCCCTTTGGATTAATAAAGTATCTATCTATCTATCTATCTATCTATCTATCTATCTATCTATCTATCTATCTATCTATCTATCTATCTATCTATCTATCTATCTATCTATCTATCTATCTATCTATCTATCTATCTATCTATCTATCTATCTATCTATTATTTAATGCCTTTCCTATCTATCTATCTATCTATCTATGTATTATATAGTGCCCTTCCTATCTATTATATAGTGCCCTTCCTATCTATCTATCTATTATATAATGCCTTTCATATCTATCTATCTATCTATTATATAATGCCTTTCATATCTATCTATCTATCTATCTATCTATCTATCTATCTATCTATCTATCTATCTATCTATCTATCTATCTATTATATAATGCCTTTCATATCTATCTATCTATCTATCTATCTATCTATCTATCTATCTATCTATCTATCTATCTATCTATCTATCTATCTATCTATTATTTAATGCCTTTCCTATCTATCTATCTATCTATCTATCTATCTATCTATCTATCTATCTATCTATCTATTATGTATTATATAGTGCCCTTCCTATCTATCTATCTATCTATCTATCTATCTATCTATCTATCTATCTATCTATCTATCTATCTATCTATCTATCTATCTATCTATCTATCTATCTATCTATCTATCTATCTATGTATTATATAGTGCCCTTCCTATCTATCTATCTATCTATCTATCTATCTATCTATCTATCTATCTATCTATCTATCTATCTATCTATCTATCTATCTATCTATCTATCTATCTATCTATCATATAGTGCCCTTCTTATCTATCTATCTATCTATCTATCTATCTATCTATCTATCTATCTATCTATCTATCTATCTATCATATAGTGCCCTTCTTATCTATCTATCTATCTATGTATTATATAGTGCCCTTCCTATCTATCTATCATATAGTGCCCTTCTTATCTATCTATCTATCTATGTATTATATAGTGCCCTTCCTATCTATCTATCTATCTATCTATCTATCTATCTATCTATCTATCTATCTATCTATCTATCTATCTATCTATCTATCTATCTATCTATCTATCTATCTATCTATCTATCTATCTATCTATCTATCTATCTATCTATCTACTTAACAGATTTAGATTGGGTTTTTTTCCTATAATCTGCTTGAACATTCTGGTTGATTTTGCGACTTCTCTCACTTCACTATGTATCAGAGTTCGCTTGCAGTAATGATTTATTTGGAAGAATCCCGAGATCCATGCAACGGGCCGAACTTTCCTACCTTTTTGCCAGCTTCAGGGTGTGGTCCTTAACTCCGCTTAGCTAGCAAACGACAGAACAATTGAATTCAACTATGTTTGATATTTAAAATAAAGTGTTACTTAGGTCTTGATGAGTTTGACTCTGGATATTCTCTTAAGTGTATGTCAGTCAGTCATTTCCCAACCCGCTTTATCCTAACTACAGGGTCACGGGGGTTTGCTGGAGCCAATCCCAGCCAGCACAGGGCGCAAGGCAGGAAACAAACCCCGGGCAGGGCGCCAGCCCACCTCAGTTTTAAATGTCTGCCACAGTGAAAAGATAGATTGCAATTCAGATTGTGGTTCTTGCTTTTGTGTTAAAAGGATCGTGATATGATTTTTTGGAAAGATTGTGTCCCCCCCAAATTTTGACTAATCAAGTTTTCAAATTTATGTAGGATTCATTAACCCTTTGGCGAGCTACTTAGAAAGGGGTAGCTCGTAAGCAACGTGTTGGAGAAACCTGTTTTAGATACTTTGGTTTTCCTCATACATCCCTAGTGCTGGATAAGCAAATTCACTCCAAATTGGTCCAAGTGTGAATGAGGGTGTGCTCATGAGTGGGCCTTCCAATCCAGCAGCACCCTGTCCAAGGTTGGTCCCTGGTTTGAAAATATTATATTATTGATGCATTACATAACTGCAATGGAACTATGGGGCAATCCGAAAAAAAATTGTCACTTATGCAGCAGTGTGCTAAAAAAAAATCCAAGCTAACATCTCAAAAATACAGAGTTAACTTGGTTTAAAACCTGAAAATAACACTCCAGTAGGAGTGTAGAAGTAGAAAGAAGTGCCTCTCAGTTTTAGTCCCCATGCAAGTAAAGTCTAGCTATAATTTTAGTTCTCTCGGCTGAAAATATGCTATGAAGGCAGGCAGGCAGGCAATTGATCAGATGTGACAAATGGCAGTTTGGTCATGCAAACTCTAAACAATGAAATAAATAAAACACATAAAGGCAGGCACACACTTTCCTGTAATAAAGGCAGCAGATCCTATTAGCATCACACTTGTTCTTTGTGTTCTTAAAGTGCAGAAATAGGCATACAAGCTCAGCTCCTCAAGCTGGCGTTTATGTGCACTGAAAGGTGTCATCCAGGTGTGTTAAATCATAGTGCCAGCATAGGGCTGGCTGGCCTACTTCTCTTACTCCGGCACTGCTATTAAGGTGGATTGTTGTGTACAAAACTTGCATTTGGCCATGGCATCAAATAAGTGATCTAAAAAGAACAGGAAAGGCTGCTGACGCATCTTTTAATAGTCTCCCATCTTACTGCAACTTCACAATCCTTGAATAAAGCTCCGACAGGCACTTCATTAGCAGGTTCCTACTATGTGGATCCCAAGTTCACTAGGATAGGGGGGCAAAAATACACCCTAACAGATTCCAGCTCTCTCCAAAGCTAGTTTTATACTTTATCATATTTATAACAAAGCCAAAAAAGTTTTCCGAAAAGTAACTTTTACAGGTCACTCCATTTGTCACTTTTTGTCATCTGAAATGAACAGCAACTGTTCAACACTTGTTGGTCTACAACATTAGGACTGTTTTTGATATTGACAATTCAGTCGAAGGATAAACTGTTTCTGTTCCTCGTCCATTGTCACTGCAAACAGCAGCACATAACAAATAAAAGGCTCTTAGTTGTATCTGCTTATAAAAAATGAACCATAACTAAAGTAAAACTCAGACATTAAAAAGAAAACATGCATGGATGTTGTTATGGTGTATAAAATCTACAAATTATTTTCTATATTTTTATTATTATATTTTGCTCAATCCCAACAAGATGAATTCAGATGTAGGACACTTGTATAGGCATTATAATAAGAAAGGCAAATCCTCTTCCCTTACTCCTCACTTGTATAACAGTTGTTCACAGCGTAGTGCTAAAATGGTTATACAGCCTGGGAAAGGAAGACTGAGCCGATACCTCAGGCTATTGATTAGTTTATGGATGGACATCTGGGACAACAATTTGGTTTAAAGTCTGGGAAAAGATAGATTAAAGAGTCTGAGTAAAATTCATCCATCATATTGACAGCCAGACAATCAGGTGCATGCAACAATCATGTGTTGTGAAACCACGGCATGAAACGTTATAATAAGTATACCTCATTTGAAAGCAACGTCGGAAGAGAAACGGCGACGACGGAAGAGCGATGTCAGAGAAGAACACAAAGACACGTGTGACCAGTTTTCATCCGATCGTCAGTTAACAGCATTTTCATGAAATCAAAGGCCGCCCTTGGACCTTCATCCTCGTCATCTGTACTTTTTTTCATAAGCTTTTTCTAAAGACTATATATATCCATACTTTTCTATCAGTCTTATATTTTCTATTATTCTTTTTTCCAGTGGTATTATTATTATTCCTGTAATAAATACCACTCTGCTCTTAACTTTCTATGCTTTGTCTTAATGTCTAGTGTGATTGAAGTAATAAGGTGGATTTCTTTGAGCACCTGGAGCAGCCGGAGGTTTGCCATACACTCTGTGCTGCGAGGTTTATTAAGGCTGAGGGTGAGAGCTCCACCCAATAGTAGGGAACAGAATGTAAAGTAAGGCATTCTTGGCTGATAAATGGCCTATAGTCAACAGTGCTAAGCTTTTGTATGTTTTAAATGTATTCTTGTAGACCAAAAGTTATGTTTAGGTCTAAGATATCATTAAAACATCATATGTTGTTCGTGCCGATAATAAGTAAGTCTCTTGAAGTGCTGTGTTATTCCTAAAGCACTTGTGTGGTTTAAAGTGCTAGAGGTTAACCAGCTGTGTGTGTGTCATTCATGGGGCACTATTGTGGTTAAGGTCTGTGTGTATGCGTATAGCTATGTGTGTGTGATAATATTAAAGTGCAACAGTAGACCAACCCGATAACGAACTGGACGAGAACACTTACCCTTGAGAAAACAGGTAAAGGGTAAGTAGAGGGAAATACAATAATACAGATGTACATGGTTAGGCTCACAAAGAAGCAAAGGGCAACAGCAGAGCACAGCACTGGGGTGATTATGTTTTAAGGGTGTCCACAAATTGATCATATTTGGACAGTGACCTTTTAGAAGCAATGCCAGCCAATTGCCTCTGTCCATTTTTCAGGGGCTACTTTATCATTTAGTTTGAAAACAAAACTACCAAAGTTACCGTTTGGCTTCAAAATAATACTCATGTTCATTGTCACTCCTCTATCTTTTTTTTATCCATGGCCACTAACAGGACAGCTGTAGGCACTGTAATTGGAGAAGAAATTGACCAATCATCTCTTAGAAAAATGTTCATCAACAAAGTCAATTTAAAGGAAATTATATCCATTCAGTTAGCATTGTTGACACCTATAAATTGTTGGTGCTGTAGTGTTCATGTATTCTGTAGACCCCTGCTCATTCTTGGAATTAACGTTTTAGTCACTACTGCTTACGTTTCACCAGAGCAGATTCAAATGATTCATTGCTCAGATTTTTCCATATAAAAAAGGGAAGACAGATTTTATACGAATAAGGGGTGCGTTGCCAACTTGAGCCAGTTAACTGTCTGCTGGCACATGCCTACGGTATATCAGGTGACAAGATACAAGTAACACTCATGACATTGTCAGTATGAACATCTAGTTGGGTAGCCTTTTAACCCAAGGTTAAAAGCTGTCTCTGAATCTAGTCATGTGAAACATTTCAGCATTTAACACGACTGGTGCTGTCATTACCCCAACCTAACGTGTCCCGCTACAGCTACTATACAGCCTCTAGTCCAAAACTGCCAATGTGTCTGACAAGCCTTGTTATTTCAGCTAACGGCTAACGATCATTTTCCTATCTGCCACCTGACAATGCACTGGCTTACACTCCTGTTCTGCATCGACTCCTAAGGAGGACTGGAACACAAGGGAAGGAACCACCTCTGCCATTTATCACTTAACACACAGCATGGCAGAAGGCACAGAACACAGAGTGGTAATGTCAATGCAGCTAACTCTTTTTGTGACTTTTAATGATTCCTCTACTAGCCTTCGAAAGCCAGAAGTATGGAAACAATTACAATGTATGCCTTTAAAGCACCCTGAGCTCATGTACACTATTAAAAGATGCTGTTGAGACTCCTAAAAGCATTTTAAGTTAATTCTCCATCACTGTCTTCTCGTGTGTCCCTTAGAAGGCTATTTTGGATAATACAAAAGTTAAATAAATAAAAATAACCAAAGACACATTCTCAAAAAGGCCCTACTTGTTACACTGCTTTTCAAAATATATCATTTAAGCAAATAAATACAAAAATGATAAAAAGAAAATATTTATTTCCATAGCACATATTCATAGAAGACTTCCCGGGTCCTCCCTGCGTGGAGTTTGCATGTTCTCACCGTGTATGCGCCGGTTTCCTCCCACAGTCCAAAGACATGCAGGTTAGGTGCATTGGTGATCCTAAATTGTCCCTAGTGTGTGTGTGTGTGTGTGTTTGTATGCCCTGTGGTGGGCTGGCACCCTGCCCGGGGATTTGTTCCTGCCTTGCACCCTGTGCTGGCTGGGATTGGCACCAGCAGACCCCCGTGACCCTATGTTAGGATACAGCAGGTTGGAAAATGACTGACTGACTGACTGTTGTCTGTATTAAATATTTTCAAATGAATTCACTGGGCGGCACGGTGGCGCAGTGGGTAGCACTGCTGCCTCTACGTTGGGGTACCTGGGGACCTGGGTTCGCTTCCCGGGTCCTCCCTCCGTGGAGTTTGCATGTTCTCCCCATGTCTGCGTGGGTTTCCACTGGGTGCTCCGGTTTCCTCCCACAGTCCAAGACATGCTGGTTAGGTGCATTGGCGATCCTAAATTGTCCCTAGTGTGTGTGTGTGTGTGTGTTTGTATGCCCTGTGGTGGGCTGGCACCCTGCCCGAGATTTGTTTCCTGCTTTGTCCCCTGTGTTGGCTGGGATTGGATCCAGCAGACCCCCGTGACCCTGTAGTTAGGATATAATGGGTTGGATAATGGATGGATGGATGGATATTCATAGAAGATATGGAACTCAAAGTGCTTTATAAGGAGTTAAGAAAAAAATACAGTAAATAAATAAATGCAAGCTTACATAATGAAGATAAAATATATACAGCGCTGTGCAAAAGTTTTAGGCAGGTGTGAAAAAATGCTATAAACAAAGAATGCTTTCAAAAATGGAAGTGTTAATCATTTATTTTTATCAATCAACAAAATGCAGTGAATGAACAAAAGAGAAATCTAAATCAAATCAATATTTGGTGTGACCACCCTTTGCCTTCAAAACAGCATCAATTCTTCTAGGTACACTTGCACACAGTTTTTAAAGGAACTCAGCTGGTAGGTTGTTCCAAACATCTTAGAGAACTTCTGTGGATGTAGGCTTCCTCACACCCTTCTGTCTCTTCATGTAATCCCAGACACACTCGATGATGTTGAGATCTAGGGCTCTGTGGGGGCCATAACATCACTTCCAGGACTTCTTGTTCTTCTTTACGCTGAAGATAGCTCTTAATGACTTTGGCTGTATGTTTGGGGTCGTTGTCCTGCTGCAGAATAAATTTGGGGCCAATCATACGCCTCCCTGATGGTACTGCATGATGGATAAGTATCTGCCTGTATTTCTCAGCATTGAGAACACCATTAATCCTGACCAAATCTCCAACTCCATTTGCAGAAATGCAGTCCCAAACGTTCAAGGAACCTCCACCATGTTTCACTGTTGCCTGCAGACACTCATTATTGTACCGCTCTCCAGCCCTTCGACGAACAAACTACCTTCTGCTACAGCCAAATACTCGTATTTCAAATTTTGGCTCATCAGTCCAGAGCACCTGCTGCCATTTTTCTGCACCCCAGTTCCTATGTTTTCGTGCATACTTGAGTTGCTTGGCCTTGTTTCTACATCGGAGGTATGGCTTTTTGGCTGCAACTCTTCCATCAAGACCACATCTGGCCAGACTTCTCCAGACAGTAGATGTTTGTACCTGGGTCCCACTGGTTTCTGCCAGTTCTGAGCTGATGGCACTGCTGGACATCTTCCGATTTCGAAGGGCAAAAAGCTTGATGTGTCTTTCATCTGCTGCACTAAGTTTCCTTGGCCGACCAATGCGTCTACGATCCTCAACGTTGCCCGTTTCTTTGTTCTTCTTCAAAAGAGCTTGAACAGCACATCTTGAAACCCCAGTCTGCTTTGAAATCTTTGTCTGGGAGAGACCTTGCTGATGCAGTAGAACTACCTTGTGTCTTGTTGCTGTGCTCAATCTTGCCATGACATGAAACTGTCTTCCACAACCTCACCTTGGTAGCAGAGTTTGGCTGTTCCTCACCCAGTTTTAAGCCTCCTACACAGCTGTTTCTGTTTCAGTTAATGACTGTGTTTCAACCTACATGTGACATTGATGATCATTAGCACCTGTCTGGTAGAATTGGTTGATCAGACACCTGACTAGAATCCTACAAAATCTGTGACTTTGTGCAAGTGGACCTATAAGAATTGATGCTGGTTTGAAGGCAAAAGGTAGTAACACCAAATATTGATTTGATTTACATTTTTCTTTTGTTCGCTCACTTTACATTTTGTAAATTGATAACAATAAACAATCATTATTTATATTTCTGAAAGCATTCTTTGTTTACAGCATTTTTTCATCCATCCATCCATTGTCCAACCCGCTGAATCCGAACACAGGTTTACGGGGGTCTGCTGGAGCCAATCCCAGCCAACACAGGGCGCAAGGCAGGAACTAATCCCGGGCAGGGTGCCAACCCACCGCAGAGCATTTTTTCACACCTGCCTAAAACTTTTGCACAGTACTGTATATATAAAATTTTTTTTTTAAAAACCACACTTTTATTAAGTTAAAAAGTGTACTAAAAAGTAAAAAATAAGTCTCTCATACATCACTCGTAAAAAAAATAAAAGCGTGGGTGCTTTTTGAATGTTGATTGATGAAATGCGCCCATACTTTTATTTTACGAGTTATGTATGAGAGACTTATTTTTTTACTTTTTAGTGTAAGCATGGTTTTTAAAAAGTATTTTTTATATATATATTAGTTTCAACTTTTTAGTCTTGGGTTTGATTTAGTATAATTTTGTAATCGATATTTTAACACTTTCTTTAGTATTTCTATCTGTTACTAGCGCCACCTAGTGGTGAAATCTTGAACTATTCTTCATATGAAAATTTCATTTTTTAATTAACATGGAATAATTGATTAATTAGTGAAACTGATTATTGATTTATGTATTGTCATCGGAAGTGTGCAAATTTCAAGTCATTTGGACAATAGGAAGTGGGTTAAATATCGATGACAAGATTTGTACCAGACAATAAACAGGTGAAGTTAATATAAGCGTGGTAATACTAATAATAATAATAATAATAATAATAATAATAAAAAGGAGATATCATCAAAAAGATCCTAACTTGGTAAAAGCAAGCCTTAGTCAGTGTGAAAAATACTATACAACAGAGAGTGAAACTACTCCACATTCCAAAATGAAACCTGATTAATTCAGCATGTTGACATCTTTATCAAGGAGCAGTTAATTTTACAAGCCTTCAGCAAATCAATGCATCTGCGTTACCAACCTCATTATGCACACACATGCTACGTGTTAATGAAAGTGGAGCGCAGTCCAGGATGATCCTCTGCGGCAACTCACTAACAGGAGGAAGAGACAACAAGCCTGATCGAGATTCAAAGAAGGCTAGCCTCACACAACACTCAAGAGGCCCATCAGGTTCCTCAAGATCACTCAGGGGTCTCCAAGGATTGTACAGAATCATATTTAACAGGTCTCCACACTAGGCAATGCTGTCCAAATTTCTTTTAGACTTACGAACATCTGCTGCTATCACAAAGCACTTCATCACAGTGAGTAGACTGAACGTGACCGTTGTCCAAAGGTCTCCGAGTGGTCCCTTAATTAAAAACATCTGATATATACATTTCATAACTTTAACTGCATACGGTGTGATACTTTCCATCACACATTCACGTAAACATACTGTAGATACAAATGCATGAAATCAACAGGCTTGTGAAACTTACAGTGTTAATAACCGAGCCAAGTTATCCTTCCGAGGGAGTAATTCATGTTTGAGTCGCCGAGTGTTGATTCACATCATGACACACAAACACAAAGAGATTTAAGCCCAAAAGTGGTCAAATCGTGTTCAGGGATGTCTAAAACACACAGGGTCAGTCAAAAATAAGATTTAACCCTGTCGAAATGCCCCCTCTCTCTATTAACATATAGGTTTAAGGTTTCTTTATTTAGTCGTGCTTACACAAGAAAACATGAAATTTGCCTTCTCAGTTGCATCTAATAACAGACAGAATGAAATAAAACAAATAGAAACAAGAAAGGTTAAGGTAAGGCAGTTAGATAATACATATTTACACCAAAAAAACAGTTACAGGATATATATCAAAACCTTAATCATTATCTCCGATATTTCTTATTGAAAAGTCGTATGGCACTAGGAAGAAAGGAGTTTCCGGAGCGATTTGTGTGGGTTTTCAAAGCGACTCTCCTTCCTGATTTACTGAACTTTAGTTCTACATGTAATGGACGTCTGTCATCAGTTGAGATGATTTCCAGTTTCTTTAGCATTGCCCTCTGACACACACTAGACAAATCATCTACATCAGCCCCAATAACTTTAGCTGCATACTTCATAACCTGCTGGAGCTTTTCTGAGTTTTGGTTTGTCAGACTATTAAACCAGGCAATAGCGAAAGTGATGACAGACTGGATCAGGCTGCGATAGAAGGACAACATGAGGTCCTTGTCTACTTTAAATAGTTTGAGTTTATGGAGGAGAAATAAGCGCTGGTTGCATTTAGAAAATAATTTTTTTGTATTTGTATTCCAGTTCAGACTGTTATCTAGGTACGTTCCTAAGTATTTATATTCAGTCACTATTCCTACCTCCTCTCCCAGAACTACAATAGGTGAACATACAGATTTCTGTCTCTTAAAATCAAATATCATTTCTTTGGTCTTTTTTACATTCAGAGTGAGAGAGTTTTTATTGCACCAGTTTACCATACAGTCCACTTGATTTAGATAGTGGCTTTCATCCTCCCCAGATATGCGTCCTGTGAGCCTGGTGTCATCCGCATACTTGATAATGGAGCAGTGGTCATTGTTCTGTCTCAGGGTCACTGGTGTACAGTGTAAACAGTAATGGTGATAAGACACACATCCCTGCGGACTTCTTGTGTTTGAATGAATGACTATTGAAAAAGTGTCCTGAACTTTAACTGTCTGTGAACGATTTAAAAGAAAGTTTGGAATCCATAGTGTAATAAATGGGTTTACATTCATACTGTTTAATTTCCCAATCCGTATATGAGGCTGTATAGTATTGAACGCTGAAGAAAATTCCAAAAATAGTGCTCTGACATATGAACCAGGCTGATCAAAAAAAGGTGTAGATTTGATGTAAGATAACAAGTACTTACTATGTAAGTGTATATCTATAATATATCTATATATATCGTATCATAGATAAGCCGGACTCATGGATAAGCTGAACGTACTATAACCTATAACTAATAGAAGGGAGGGAGGTCAGTGGTCTCACTCGCGCCCATTTAATTTCTTTAAGGGGGGAGAGAGTGTGAGATATTGCCGTCTCTCTCACTCCCCGCATGGCGCGGTTGGAGCGGCCGGAGCGCGTTCTTTCTGCTCTGGGCGTCGCCGAGTCAACACGAGCGCGTAGCGGTCATTTAAATTGTGATTTTATATGTAAGCATATTTAAATATATATCGCGGATTTCTGCGGACAATGGGTCTTTTAATTTCTGGTACATGCTTCCTCAGTTGGTTTGCCCAGTTGATTTCATACAAGGGACGCTATTGGCAGATGGCTGAGAAGCTACCCGACTTACTTTTCTCTCTCTTGCGCTGACTATCTGTGATCCTGACGTATGGGGATTGAGCAGGGGGGCTGTTCGCACACCTAGACGATACGGACGCTCGTCTAAAAATGCTGAAAGATTATCTTCACGTTGCTATCTTTTGTAAAGCTGATTCCTGAAAAGACATGCTGCACGGTGCTTCGCATACTTAAAAGCACGAAGGGCACGTATTGATTTTCGATTGTTTGTTTTTCTCTGTCTTTCTCTCTCTCTCTCTCTCTCTCTGTTCCTGACGGAGGGGGTGTGAGCTGCCGCCTTCAACAGCTTTGTGCCGCGGTGCTTCGCATACTTAAAAGCCAAACAGACATATTGATTTGTTTGCTTCAGTCCTTTGAAGAGGAAGATAAAAAAAAATCTTGGAAGGAGACGAGATGTGATTTTCTCGGAGAGACACTTATACATCCCGCGAGAAAGAGATTTAACCAACGCCCGGGGCCGGAAATAAAGGACAAAGAGTAGATGACAAAGTAGAACGTCGTAAAGAATTCAAAAATGTTGGCGCGGTACACATGCAGAGCAGGTTAGAGATAATGGGAGTATAAAAATTCGAAAGTCTCATAAAAAGGACAGGAAAGATTGCATTAGCGCAAACAAATAGAAATTATTACTCGATGAAATAACGGAACAGTGAAAAGAGATCGAATATATTGTTCGGATTTAAACTTTAAGTCGGAGACTTGTAGATCGTCTAATTCGTGTTGCCAGCGAGAATTAAAAGATTTCAAAAACGTTGGTGTGGTATAAAGTCCCGTGATACGGAGACTTTTACTATGAGATTCTTTCAAGTCACGCCCTACTTACAACTATTTTTAAACAAGACCACCGTCATCTAACCTCAGTCGTGTGAATGTTTTTGTCAGACACACTTCCTGCGCACTCAGCTCTTATAAATTTTATCAGGACAATAATTTTATACGTTCTAGATCCACGGTTTTCAAACTTTTTTGAACAAGTACCACTCCGCGAGGACCAGTAAACTGAAGTACCACTGTCAATGAATCGTTAATTTACGACCGTGTTGTTTTGAAGAAAAAGTCACTATAATCACTATAATGACTATAATTATGACGTTAAAGTGATATTAAACTAATTAAGGAAATGGGTGCCCGCGCTAATAAAAGCCGGCTTGGAGTCTTCCACGCATTTACAGTAGTATACTTATACATATATGATTATATGCAACATATTGGCATTCTAGCAACATCGATTCGTGGAAAATAAAGGACTACACGAGTACCACTTGGCATGACTTGAAGTACCACCAGTGGTACGCGTACCACAGTTTGAAAACCGTGGTTCTAGATTATACGTCAAAGACAAAGCGAAGAAGAAAGAGCATGGACGAACATTCGAAAAAGTCGTTTTATTTAGTAGGGAGAAACAAACGATATTCACTAACAGACAGTTTATATGTTGCATTGTCACGATGTAAGTCCAAACACGGAATCAAAATTCAATGCGATATTAATGAAAAGGTAAAAGAGAAAAGAGATCGAATATATGGACATAGGTGATATGACAGAAGTGTGCCGTGCGAAATGCAGATCACGCACCACGGCAGCAGCAGCAAGCCAGCAGCTGATCGAGCAAAGAGGAGGTATAAAATTTTAAAAACTGTATGCGTTTCTTGTGGTGGGTTGGCGCCCTGCCCGGGGTTTGTTTCCTGCCTTACGCCCTGTGTTGGCTGGGATTGGCTCCAGCAGACCCCCCGCGACCCTGTAGTTGGGATATAGCGGGTTGGATAATAGATGGATGGATGGATGGATGGATGCGTTTCCCATTCCCGTTTAAGAGGAGGTTTCGGAGAAGCAACCGCGTCTCCTTGGGGTGCATTCAGCCCCCCTCTGAACAATGTGAGCGGCAGAGACGTGAAGTGGTTGGCACGCAGCACTGGCGAGGTATGGGTTGGCGAGCAAAGCGAGCAGGAGGCGAAGCTCCCTATTATATATAATAGCATACAAGGGTCTGAATAATATTTACGGACATGAGTTATCTGTTCCAAAGAAACAGCAAACAGGGGTTTTGGGTGTTTATTAGTTCAAGTGAGATTTCATGTTTAGGGTTTATTAAGAATGATACAATCATCATGGACTACGCGATTTCCCTACCATATCCCTGTACTAAAATCACTCACTGACATTTTCTAGTCAGCAAGTGAAAAATAAATACTGCATAAGATCAAAATTAAGAAAAAATACAAATTCAAACATTATTATAGCAGTGCCACATGAATTGGTGAATGGCAAAAGTATTCAGGGCATTTTCATTTACGCAAACTCTAAAAAGTTGCACTTGTAACAACACACTTTTCAAATGAGTTTTTGTCAGAAAAATCACTGTGTCAAGTTTGCGATATTTTTTGGTGAGGAGATTTATGTTTGTGTGTTTGTGTGTGTCCTGCGGTGGGTTGGCACCCTGCCCGGGATTGGTTCCTGCCTCGTGCCCTGTGTTGGCTGGGATTGGCTCCAGCAGACCCCCGTGACCCTGTGTTCGGATTCAGTGGGTTGGAAAATGGATGGATGGATGGATGGATTTATGTTTGCCTCTGCATATGGAAGAAATATTAACTGCTGAGTAACATTGAAGATTAATGTTTAATGGACAAGTCAAATTAATTCATATTTTAAAAGTCACAGACTCCTGATGCATTAAAGTTTCTAAATTTCTCCCTCCCTTTTTTTGCACTGGTTTCAACTACAGTGATCCCTCACTATATCGCGCTTCGCCTTTCGCGGCTTCACTCCATCGCGGATTTTATATGTAAGCATATTTAAATATATATCGCAGATTTTTTGCTGGTTTGCAGATATCTGCGGACAATGGGTCTTTTAATTTCTGGTACTTGCTTCCTCAGTTGGTTTGCCCAGTTGATTTCATACAAGGGACGCTATTGGCAGATGGCTGAGAAGCTACCCAACTTACTTTCTCTCTCTCTCTCTTGCGCTGACTATCTGTGATCCTGACGTATAGGGATTGAGCAGGGGGGCTGTTCGCACACCTAGATGATACGGACGCTCGTCTAAAAATGCTGAAATATTATCTTCACGTTGCTATCTTTTGTGCAGCTGCTTCCTGAAACGACATGCTGCACGGTGCTTCGCATACTTAAAAGCTCGAAGGGCACGTATGGATTTTTGACTGAAAAACAAACTCTGTCTCTCTCTCTCTCTCTCTCTCTCTATATCTCTCCCTGCTCCTGACGGAGGGGGTGTGAGCTGCCGCCTTCAACAGCTTTGTGCCGCGGTGCTTTGCATACTTAAAAGCCAAACAGCCCTATTGATTTGTTTGCTAGAGATTGTTTTCTCTGTCTTTATGACAGTCTCTGCTCCTGACGTGCACTCCTTTGAAGAGGAAGATATTTTGCATTCTTTTAATTGTGAGACAGAACTGTCATCTCTGTCTTGTCATGGAGCACAGTTTAAACTTTTGAAAAAGAGACAAATGTTTGTTTGCAGTGTTTGAATAACGTTCCTGTCTCTCTACAACCTCCTGTGTTTCTGCGCAAATCTGTGACCCAAGCATGACAATCTAAAAATAACCATATAAACATATGGTTTCTACTTCGCGGATTTTCTTATTTTGCGGGTGGCTCTGGAACGCAACCCCCGCGATGGAGGAGGGATTACTGTATATTTGTGAAATCAAACCTCTCAGGTGAAAATTCAATTCAATTTATTCTTGTGATGAGCTCTTCAGCATATACAGGCGCGGAGAACTGTGACAGGTAAAATGCAAGTATAGATTTTACAAATTACTAAAAACAAAATTAACACACATAAAGGCTAGATTGGTTAAAACACACAGAAAGCAGAACAGAAACTGGTTAACATGAATGGAAGACAACAATATCTGCCCATTAATTAATCGTTGAACTATGGCCAGATAACAATAAACCTCTGGGGGTCCACGGTCAATTACAAGAGAGAATCTCAAAGAGAAAGCGAGACGCAGTCAAAGTCCTGGAGACCTCAGTCAGCTAGCTGCCTACTCTATCCTGGGCATCCTACAGTAGACTCTGTGCTGGACCATCCAATCTGATGAAACAATTTGTTTCATCCAATGGTTCCAGTGCTCCCAGTATCTAAGATGCCTTTTCCGTGAGCACATTCTGGACCAAAATCTTTAATAATAATAATAATAATACTACACGGTCTTCCCTGCGTGGAATTTGCATGTTCTCCCCGTGCTTGCGTGGGTTTCCTCCGGGTACTCCGGTTTCCTCCCACAGTCCAAAGACATGCAGGTGAGGTGCATTGCCGATCATAAATTGTCCCTAGTGTGTGCTTGGTGTGTGGGTGTGTGTGCCCTGCCCGGGATTTGTTCCTGCCTTGTGCCCTGTGTTGGCTGGCATTGGCTCCAGCAGACCCCCGTGATCCTGTGTTAGGATATAGCGAGTTGGACAATGACTGACTGACAAAGTTCAATAAACCAATCGTGTCATGGTCAAGGGCTTGAGCCAAACTCCTTTGTTGTATGGGTAGAGCTTGAACCTGCTTGCAGTCCCAAATCCATAACATTACAAATATCTCCTACTATTTCTTGTTACTACTGCAGTCATTCTGTCTAATTCAGTACTGATAAATCCAAACTACTGCATCTCCCAAGAAAGTGTCGCCTTCCCACAAAATAGTAATGCTAGCAACAAAAAGACAAGTACAGTAATAAAAAGCACCGTGTTCTATTACTACCTGCATTGACATAGCACACAATGCCCTTTGTGTCCTGCCCTGCTGCCATTTTTCACTCTACTAATGTCTGCCTGCTGAGCCCGAGCAATATCCAGAAAATCCCAAGCCGCTCTCAAATGCCATGTGGGTCTTTAGATTCCTGGAAAATTTAAATGGCCATCTGCAAAAATATTACAAGTCTGCAGTTTGTTCTATTAAAGGTCTATGCCTGAACTGATTCAGCATGAAAGTCATTACCCACCATGAGCAATTAAAATAATGAGTTGGCGAAAACAGGGTCGTTGTAGTCAAGGGGAGGCTGTCAGCACATGTCAGTAACCAGAAAAGCCCTTCCAAGTGTGGCACTCAGGAATATTAACATGCACGGGAAAATTGTCCCTCAGATGCCCAGGCCATGAATTTAAAGGGAAGATGTGAGGGTTATTTGCGGCGTTAGATGGTTCATTCAAAAACAAGCAACAAGTCAGAGCAAGAGTTACTCCTACCGTCTCTCAGCACCACAGACATGAACCTAAATCTCGGCCTGGATCAAACACGCGTTCACTTGGCCCAGCATGACTCGCTGTGTGGGTGTAATGGTATATGTATTCTTAAGTGTACCCTGCGAAAGACTGGAAACCATTGCCCCCACATTCTAACGTGGACCCCTAGGTCAGGATCTCTGGCGGGCCCTTTACCTAGGGTTAAGGAAAACGCGATACTCAATAGGATTTCAAATAAAATAAGCGAGGTTAATGATGCAAAAACATAAGAAGTATTATGCACATTTATTGAATATATTTATAAAGTAAAGATCCTAATGAAAAACTTACAACAGTACCAAAAATTATTGTAAAATCTGTTTTCTAGCTTTCTTTGACACAAAATTTTCAATGATCTCACTAAAATTAACATGTTTAGCTAAATCATTTATAAACTAAATAGAATTGTTTTCGTTTTTAGCTTTAAATGTAGGTATATAGGGTGGCACGGTGGCGCAGTGCCTCGCAGTTAGGAGATCTGGGTTCTCTTCCCGGCTCCTCCTTGTGTGGAGTTTGCATGTTCTCCCCGTGTCTGTGTGGGTTTCCTCCGGGCACTCCGGTTTCCTCCCACAGTCTAAAGACATGCAGGTCAGGTGGATTGGCGATTCTAAATTGGCCCTGGTGTGTGCTTGGTGTTTGTGTGTGTCCTGCGGTGGGTTGGCACCCTGCCTGGGATTGGTTCCTGTCTTGTGCCCTGTGTTGGCTGGGATTGGCTCCAGCAGACCCCCATGACCCTGTGTTCGGATTCAGCGGGTTGGAAAATGGATGGATGGATGGATGGAGGTATACAATTTAGTTGAAAGTCCGTACGGTTCTATGACGCTTAATTTTTCATGTACTCCGGCATTTTTGATATACTTTTCTAATGGAGGGTTTCCTATAGGAAATTTTCCGACTAAAATAATGGCGGTTGTCGTAGGCCTCAATTTTCTTGCAAAAAGCCGGAAATTACATCTTTTTGAAAATGGCGGCAATTTTGAAAAAAATCGAAATTTTAACTTTAACTCTTTATATCTGCAGAAATAAGTAACGTAAATGTTTAATTATTTTTTATGTAGTATTTCTTATTTAATTGTGTTTAAAACCATGTATAATTTGTTTAAGTTTATTATTTATAATATTTACTAGCAAAATACCCGCGCTTCGCAGCGGAGAAGTAGTGTGTTAAAGAGGTTATGTAACCATATATATATACATAAACATATATACATATATATATACATATCTACATATACACATATCTACATATACATATATATATATATATACATATACAAATTTACATACCTACATATATATATATACATATAAATATAGACATACATATATACATACACACATACATTCACATATATATATATATATATATATATATATACTGTATATATACATATCTACTTTTTGGCTCCTGTATTTAGGATATAGCGGGTTGGATAATGGATGGATGGACATTTGTATGCATAGCCCTATTTGCCCGTTTTCGTTTTTTTTCTTTCTTCAGTAATATTTCAGCAAACCCGGAACTTGTCAGTTCAAATCCTGGTACTGACACCACTGTGTGACCCTGAGGAAGTCACTTCACCTGCCTGTGCTGCAAAAAACAAAAGTAATGTAACAAATTGTACCTCAGATGCTGCAAGTTGCTGGAATAAAGGCATAAGTCAAATAGATAAATATGTATTATACACATAGGAACTATTCATTTATTTTCAGTTAAGTCATCTGCAGCAAACCTTTATAAATGAGGGTTTCTCCTTTTTAGATAGTGCAAACTGTTTCTTCTTCATTGATGTTTTCTCTTGGAGAGCTTTTTTCATTTCATTGAAAATTAAAGCAGCAGCTGCCAAAATATGTAGCTTTCTTATTAATTTTTCATCACTGTGTAAAATAAATTTATAAAGTAACATAAAAGGTTTAAATACTGGTTATCCATTTACACTAAAATATTACTAAAGAGTTACAAAAAAAGTAAAATGCATATGTTCTTTTTCTTTAAGGAGATTAAATATTACTGAAGAAAGAAAAAAAAAACTAAAACAGCCAAATGGGGCTATGCATACGAACTTAAAAGGTTTAAATAAAACAGAAATATATATTTTATTTTTACTTGCTTAACTTGTGGAGGGTGTATCCTGTAGCAAAACCCTAACTTTTTTCGTGAAAGCCCGTTTCAGTCAATAAGTCTTAAAAAAAGGTGTAAAGATATTGACAATAAGCTACGCAAACCCAGCAAGACATGGAATCGTTTAAATCAAGTATCATTACATCTTCTATTCTTAAGGAGAAGTAAGGCAGTACTTATAAGCTTACATATATATATATATATATATATATATATATATATATATACATACATAGATATACATATATATATATATAGACATACATATATATATATATATATATATATATATATATATATCCAAAGCCGTGTAAGCACACTCTTGAGAATGCAACGTATAGTTGTACAGGAGAAAAGCAATCTTGCCTCAAATCAATGGCAACCTTTTGTAGGTCTATGAACTTAATTTAAACTTTAGGTTTACATGGTGCTTTCTTTCCGAAGTACCTGCACTCGTGAATATGTCTGTATGTGTCAGTCGGTCAAATCCACGCGCTTCGCACCGGCGAAGTACCACTTTTAAATTTTTATTAAGAAGAAAAGAAAACCTTTTTAAATTGAGGGAAAATATACTAATAACATTTTGTTAAGGATCTGTTATTTTGTGAAGCTGCCTTCACTCGAGTGATCACTTCGAGATGACTTGCTGGCTAACCATAAGCGTTACCTGGTAGGTAACCACCCATACAATCAGATTGTGAATCAGACTACGAATGCCGTAAATGTAATTACCCCGATCTACATGTTGTCAAATAAACGAACCACACGCCGTGGCGCAATTTTAGGGGCTTCGCCGGTAGCGCTGACGTTCGAGGTTCGATTCCCGTAAGGGAGTGAAGTGAGTGGCTGGTTACCTACCAGGTAACGCTTATGGTTGGCCAGCAAGTGAGGCAACATCAGCCACGGTGCCTTCAGTTATGAGAAGCAGATCATAGAATGGTTGAAAATAGTTTACTGTCAAATAATGCAAAGAGTACGCGACACGACTTTCCCCCTTATTCTTGGTTCATCAGGCGTACACACTCACTGCACTCGCTTACGGTAATCGAACCTCGGACGTCAGCGCTAGAGGGGCTTCGCAGCGGTGAAGTATTGCTTTTAAATTTTAATTAAGAAGAAAAGAAAACCTTTTTAAATTAAGTCTTAAAAAGAGGTGTAAAGATATTGACAATAAGCTACGCAAACCCACCAAGAAATGCAATCGTTTAAATCAAGGCACGAGTCGAAAAACACCATCCCATAATATTAGTTAACGATTAACACATTTCTATATGTATTGTAAGCATACAATACAACTGATAATATGTTGCGCTTATTTATCTGGTGTACCGACATTTTTGCGCGTTTAACGTCTGAAATCTAACGTGGTTTGTGCCCTTCAGAATGAAAACAGTTTGCATTTACCTTTTTAATAAAAGGCGAGCTTTTAAGCCTGAGAAATCACCCCATAAATGCACACGTTTAATTGCACATGTGTTAATATGTATGCTTACACAGTATTAAAAGACACTCAAAAATTAACGTCATTTACCTTCGTTCCCACGTTTGACTCGTGCTGTAAATCTCTTCCTTGTTTTTAGTTCACGTGATTACGTAGGAGGCGTGATGACGCAATACGTGACTCCGCCTCCTCCATTAGAGTATATGGACAAAAAACAGGTTCCAGTTATGACCATTATGCGTAGAATTTCGAAATGAAACCTGACTAACTTTTGTAAGTAAGCTGTAAGGAATGAGCCTGCCAAATTTCAGCCTTCCACCTACACGGGAAGTTGGAGAATTAGTGATGAGTGAGTCAGTCAGTCAGTCAGTGAGTGAGTCAGTGAGGGCTTTGCCTTTTATTAATTAGTATAGATAAATAAAGAATATATAAAACTATATGACACCAAATCAGCAATTAATATCAAAATTTTCGACCAGTGGAGAGGTCTACGTTTTATTTGGATTCGTAAAATGTCAAAGCGAGAAAGTTGTAGAAAAATGTATGTAGAAATTCTTTTTTATCTGTTTTTAGTTTTCAAAATATTTTATGCTGAAGTTGACACTCAACGCTGTAGGATCAAATCTTGCTTTCTGCTCATACATTTTGTTTGTGCATAATATCTACTCATCCTGCGCCGGGCCCCCTGGCTAGAGCCCTGCCAGCCCCCTCCTTGTGTGGGCCATGCTGGAAAACCACCCATAGACCCATAGTTTGTTCCTCCTTTGTACCAAGTGCAAAAAGTCAGTCAGTCATTATCCAACCCGCTATATCCTAACACAGGGTCACGGGTGTCTGCTGGTGCCAATCCCAACCAACACAGGGTGCAAGGCAGGAACAAATCCCAGGCAGGGTGCCAGCCTACCATAGGGCACACACCCACACACCAAGCACACACACTAGGGACAATTTAGAATCGCCAATGCACCTAACCTGCATGTCTTTGGAGCGTGGGAGGAAACCGTAGCACCTGGAGGAAACCCATGCAGACACGGGGAGAATGAAGAAGTTCTTTTAATTATTTTTTCTTCTTCACAGTGCTTTGTAAGCACTACAGCCACCACAAACAATTAAACCAACAATAAATTAACACGATACTCTTTTCCTCCAAACCTCCCAGCAAGCTCTGTCCTACTCCTCCTGACTCTGGTTTCCTTGCTGGGTCTCCAACAGTCCTTTTTTTAGTCCTTGACCCGGAAGTGCTTCTGTCCTTCTGCCCACATGACTTGCTAGCACTCCCGGGTCAGATGGAGAATTGGCTTTTTTCTTCAGCCCAGAAGTACTTTGTGGCTCCCGTCCTCGGGCTATGGATGAGGCATGGCTCATCCGGTCCTCTCACAGCTCCTCCTGGTGACACCTACAGTACCCAACAGGGCTGAGAAACCGCACTCCAAGTCTCAGGATGCCCTGTGGGAATCCAGGGCACTGTTACAATCCAGGGGAGCTGCCATCTAGTGTTTTGGGGAAGGCAGGGTCCTGGAAAAGCTGCCTTCCCCTAATCTTCCATCTTAGGGGCGTCCTGGCCTAGATGAGCTGCTGGCCGTCCACCACAGGCTTAATATTTTTTATAAAAGGCAGCACATATATTTTAAGAATAAAAAGGTGCTTTACGTACACAGTAAGAAAACAAAAAAATGTTGTAAAGATCTGAGCAATCACTTTGACAATCACACAATCTAAGTACAATTGCAGAAATGTTTCTGTGAAGACATCTGCAATGTACATCATCAACATTAAGAATGAACTATATATAGAAAAACAGATTGGACAATTGTTTTTTTTTTTTTATAATATAAAAACACTAAAACATTAAGATTGGGTAATTGTTTCTGTAAAGAGCTCTGCAATTAAATCACATTAAAAAAGTGTTACACATAAAAAATAATACCGGACAATTTTGTAAAAAGCAGCTCAATTACACTGACAATAAAGTGCACTATCTGTAAAAAACACAAGATTCTAATTATTTTTGTAAAGAGCGGCGTGATCACTTCAGTAACATAATGTGCTATATGGTTTATAAGACTGAATAATTACTTTTTTTAAATACTGTAACTGCTGCAAGATGAAAATGGAATTCATTACATGTGAGAAATAAGAGCTGTCACAATAAAGGAGTCCAGACATCGCAAGAAGGTTTGGGGCAGCCATCCATATATTGTCATCCAGGCTGCAAAAGGTAGTTTGCAAAATAGCACAGGGTAGTTTACGCTGCTGAGTCCAAGCTAGAAATGATGACCAGAGGAAGGGGAGCGGACTTTATGGAGAGTTGACTGTAAGTGATGTCACCTTTCGGGGCGGGGCAGGGCAGGAAGTGATGTCACCCTTGGGGCGGGGACCACAAGTGTCTTCCTCTGGGCTTCAGCAACCTGGCGGGATTTCCCGGGAACGGTCTGTAGGGAACTGAGAAAGAGAGCCAGTGCACCCCTCTGCGCCCCTGGTCGGACAAGTTGTTATCCATATTACTAACCGAGAATGGTAAACCGGATGGCATGGATGCAGGCACATGGCGAAAACCGGATGGAATGGATGCAGGTACACAGCGATGGGACCATGAGACATACTGCGCAGGCACGTACAGCGCGCGTCTCATAAACCGCACGCGAAGTCGTATCCACCGCAAACAAAGGAGTCACGGCCCAAAAATGAAAGAGCTCAACTGACGTGAATGAGAAATGAAGCAACAATGCGCCCATAGCTAATGACTAACGACACATCCACACAAAAAAGAGGATTCTGCGCTGCAGCCCAGATTCAAACGGAAGAGGCTACGGAGGCCCCACAGGCACACAAAGATAGGGCGCAGGCGTCACCGCCATATTGTGAGTGGCACTACTGCGGAGTGAAGTTAGGAAAAATGTGCTGCTTGGGATTGTACAAACCGCTGAACGCTTTACACCAAATTCAAACACAATACAGCTCAACGATACAAACACGAGCCCACCTAGATAAAGTGGACCACAACACGCGTCTGAGACTGCGGAAGCAAAGCAGGCACGGGTTCAAAACGAACAAGCTCGACTGATATGTAAATCACATTACAGTGACCTACAACGCGCATCTGAAACTGCGGAAGCAAAGCAGGCATGGGGGGTTGGCGAGCGAAACGAGCAGGGGGCGAGGCCCCCTAGTGATTATATAAGCCCTTCAGATGCCTCCCACTCGCACGTGTGTGACGGAGCGTACAGTCGTTTTTGTAAAGAGCAACAGAAACACACTCATAATGAAAGGCACTATACTGTACTTTGTGACGGATGGCCGGGTCCCAGGCCAAGCCGGGACGCCACTTCGATGTGTGTTCAGGGGGAGCAGCCCTGGACGGTGCAGTACCTCCCCCTGGACGCTGGATGGCAGCCCACTCTGTGTTGGAGCGGTGCCTCAGTCTCTCACAGGGCTTCATGGGATAATGGAGTTCTCCACAGTCCCGTTGGGGTCTGGGGTGGCCACCAGGGGGTGCGGCAGGGATCCCTGAGCCCACCTGGACTAATCTTCAGCCCCACCCGGGAGTGTAATTGGGACCAGGTGATCAAGCACCTGGAGCACTTCCGGGTGGGCCATAAAAGGAACCAGTAAACTAACCACTCAGTGGTCAGAGTCGGGAGGAAGGAGGACAAAGCTGTGGAGGAGTGGTGGGGAAAGAGAAAGGAGAGAAGAATGTTTTGGTGGTGCTGAGTGCTGTACTTGGGACTGTGTATTGCCTGTGGGGTTCACGGGGAAGACGTGCCCCACAGGTGAAGAAAATAAAAGTTTCTTGGCTTTTATACGTGCCTCCCGTGTCAAGTATGTGTTGGGTCGGGCGCAATATAGCGCCTTTCTTACAACTTCTATAAAGACTCAGCTGTTGTTAGGCACAATGCAATCATAAATATTTTAATAATGCCATAAAGAATAAATAAGATTAACTATTTTTTAAAGAAACGTCTGATTGCAGCTACAATTAAAAACTTCTTCTCCTTCTTACAGCTGCTCCCATTAGGGGTTGCCACAGCGGATTATCATTTTCCATATCTTTCTGTCCTCGCCATCTTCTTCTGTCACCCCCATCACCTGCATGTCCTCTCTCACCACACCCATAAACCTTCACTTAGGCCTTCCTCTTCTCCTCTTCCCTGGCAGCTCTATCCTTAGCATCCTTCTCCCAATATACCCAGCATCTCTCCTCTGCACATGTCCAAACCAACGCAATCTCGCCTCTCCAACTTGAGGTGACCTTCTAATGTCCTCATTTCTAATCCTGTCCATCCTTGTCACACCCAATGGAAATCTTAACATCTTTAACTCTGCCACCTCCAGCTCTGTCTCCTGCTTTCTGGTCAGTGCCACCGTCTCCAACCCATATAACATAGCTGGTCTCACTACCGTCCTGTAGACCTTTCCTTTCACTCTTGCTGATACCCGTCTGTCACAAATCACTCCTGACACTCTTCTCCACCCACTCCACCCTGCCTGCACTCTCTTCTTCACCTCTCTTCCACAATCCCCGTTACTCTGTACTGTTGATCCCAAGTATTTAAACTCATCCACCTTCGCCAACTCGACTCCCTGCATCCTCACCATTCCACTGACCTCCCTCTCACTCACACACATGTATTCTGTCTTGATGGTCCTACCTGACCTTCATTCCTCTCCTCTCTAGATCATATCTCCACCTCTCCAGGGTCTCCTCGACCTGCTCCCTACTATCAATACAGATCACAATGTCATCAGCAAACATCATAGTCCACAGGGACTCCTGTCTAATCTCGTCTATCAACCTGTCCATCACCATTGACAATAAGAAAGGGCTCAGAGCTGATCCCTGATGTAATCCCACCTCCATCACTCCTACCGCAGATCTTCACTACGGTCACACTTCCCTCATACATATCCTGTACAACTCTTACATACTTCTCTGCCACTCCCGACTTCCTCATACAATACAACAACTCTGTGCAAATATTAAAAATGAATAGTTTTTTGTAAAAAGCATTGCAATTACACAGACAATAAAACGAGAAATGTTTAAAAATAAGACCAAATATTATTAAACCAAAATTACCAAAAATCTGTTGGTAAGAACAGTACAAATACCTTGACAATAAAAGGCACTATATTAAATAAACAAAACTGAATATGTTTTTGCAAAATAAAATTTCACCGACAGTGGAAATATATGGTGCTGTAAACTGTGACTACAGGACACTCAGGTGTGTGGTGTATGAAACTTTTTTAGCAGACTGTGTTAAGTGTCGATGTCGGTTTAGCAACACTCACACAGAGGCAGGGTTCCCACTTCGATTTTGCTCTTTGTTTGAGCAGAAAGGACCAACTAGGCGTCTGTTTAAATAAACTGCTGCAGTTTTGACACAGCACAGATGGCATCTAAAATAAAATGCCCTTTTTCAATTTCAATTTTCAACATGTTTGCTGTATTTAAGACTTCAGTAACTTCAACATACTGCAGAAGGGACTCTTGCGTTAAATAAGATGTTTTATCTTTTTATTTCTATTAATAACAAAGTCCATCCATCTACTTTTTCTACTTTACTAATCCAGTTCTAGGTGTGCCCCCCAAACAAAGTGTACTGTTACTTAGTGAAATAATTGTGGGTGAAGTATAATCCTCACCACAAAGATGTCTGCCTACTCGACAGGTTACCAAACATACTTTATGTGGAAATTTTATTGTGAACTTCATCACAACACTATGCCAGGTATGTTCTATACCAGGGGTGGGCAATGTCGGTCCTGAAGAGCCGCAGTGGCTGCAGTTTCTTAATGAGAAGTCAATTACTGCTGATGAAGTCCTTATTGCTTAAGTAACATTTTGATGCTTCATTTTAGTGGTCTCGCTTGTTAAGGTCCCCCACCCTTAATTGCTTATTTCAATCTTGAAAAGCTGCATTCAGTGTTTAAATGACTCCTTATTGGCAATAAGATGTACATGACAAAGCAGCCAGCAGTTCTCCATCTAGCTTGTTTCAATTTATATCTCTGTGTGTTCATCATGCACTGTTTGATTTATTAAAACACTTAATAGAAAATGTGACAGACTGAAAATTATCTGTGTTAAGCTTTGTGGACGCTGAAGTTGAAAACAACGGAAGACAAACACCAATTTAAAGTAAAAAGCAATTTCTTTATTCTTGGTGAGTCAAAGAGACTGCCGCCTCCCCAGCTCAGTGCCACTGACTGGTCAGACAGCCTGCCTAAAAGAAAAAATTCCTCTCTTTTTATTACCTAGCTTATTCATTAGCCAAAGAGCAAAAAACATGGCAGTTCATTTTGAGGTCATACATAGATTGTTGTAAGTTACGGTTACATCCTGATTTATTACATTCAGGAGTGCACAGAGTTTCTTACCAAAATAAAGAGTTATCAGGGAACTCGCATTCCTAAGAAATACACCCTTATCAGCAAACACACACAAGATCAGTTTAAAGCAGTTCCTTATAGTTCAGTACATTAGTTATAAAGAAATTACATTCTTATACTTTAATATCTTCATTAGATTTTGTTTGGTTAGATTAATAAATCCTTATTTATCTATACTAATAAAAGGCAAAGCCCTCACTGACTCACTCATCACTAATTCTCCAACTAGGTAGAAGGCTGAAATTAGGCAGGCTCATTCCTTACAGCTTACTTACAAAAGTTAAGCAGGTTTAATTTCGAAATTCTGCGTGTAACGGTCATAACGGTCGACAACGTCCGCCATGTTAAACTTTCTTATTTATGGCCCCATCTTCACGAAATTTGGTAGGCGGCTTCCCTGCCCTAACCGAAACTGATGTACGTACTTATTTAGGGTGGTATGACACCACTGTAGGCCGCCATATTGAACTTTCCAACGGTCTTTGTTAGTTATGGGCCCATCTTCAAGAAATTTGGTACGCGGGTTCCCAATGCTAACTGAATCCTACTTACGTACATATATATACGTCCATAGCCTGCAGCTCGGTCGCCGTGTGAGGTGGCGTTGGGTCCCCCATCCCCACGCCTCCCACGTAGTTGGCTGCCTGCCTATATAAGGCCATCCGTCATTCCGGTCTCTTCATTCCCTTCCTTGCTTCGCCACGGTATTGATGTCTCCCTGCTGATAACTGCAGCCTTTTTATTTAATACACAGCTTCTCCGCTGTTTTATTGTTTGTTTATTACGATTATAGTTATTGTGTAGGCATTTTAGACTTAGTTTACATTGTTCAGGTACCCATTTCCTTTATCGTTCCAACAGTACCCCCATTAACATGCCTATCGAGGTGATCACCATCGATCAAAGAACTGTCACTCACTGAGTGGTTTCCATGCCTGGAGATGGCGACTGCCTTTTCCATTCTCTGTGGTACATATTGCACGGCCATATCAGGCTCACTCTTGATATCCGGAGGAACATTGTGTCTTATGTATTGAATGACTGGGACAGGTTCAAGGTGTGGACTGATGACGGTACAGGAGATAATTATACTACACACGAGCACTAGAAGAGTGAAATGCTTAAGCCCTTCACCTATGGTTCTGCATGTGAGTTGATGGCTGCCGCTGAATTGTTCGGTTGTCGCTTTCAAGTGTACCGAAATGGCCAAATATTTTACACCTTTGGACAACCGCCAATGCCTCTTAAACATCTTAGATTCACAGGTGACAATTTGAGTAGTGGACACTTTGATGTTTATGAATGTTTAAACTCTCAAAAGCTGGATGCCAAGTTATCGATGAAACCCATTTCAATTCAAACGCCTCCAATTTCCACTAAGGCTCTGCTTCACAGTGACAATTAATAAGTCTCAGGGACAGACCTTTCAAAAGGTTGGCATTGATTTGAGGTGAGATTGCTTTTCACAAGGCCAACTATACATTTGCATGCTCAAGAGTAAGCTCAGCGCACAGCGTGGTCATATTACAACCGGAGGGCCGAACTGACAACGTGGTATACAAAGAGATCCTTAACAAATAATTATTGGTATATTTTCCCTCAGTTTAAAAAGGTTTACTTTTCTTCATAATAAAAATTTTAAAGCAGTACTTCACCGCTGCGAAGCGTGGGTATTTTGCTAGTTAATCCATAAGGGACATGTTTCTTATAGTTTTAAGCAAGAATTCAGAAAACGATCACAACTGGTTTATAATATCACAGGGTGTTCTGTTAGTATCAAGAGATCAGAATGAATGCAAATTAGTCACTTAAACTGTGCACAAGCTTAATTCTTTTTCTACCTAAATGAAGAACAAATCATATAGAAGTAAAAATCAAATAGCTCTCTGCAGCATGATTAATACAAAATACAGTCCTTGGTATTTGTGAGTTAAATACTTATAATCATTACAGTTAATAATGTTTTTTTTTTTCTTTCTCAGCTTCAAATCATTTTGATGATATCCTTGGAAAGAAAAAAATCTGCAATATAAGAATGTCTCGATGCATGCTCAATAATCCAGGTAAGTTTTGGTTTTTTTTGTTCTTTATTTCTTTATTTCACCTTATACAATTTCTTGTATTAGGAATTTGGTAGTTTTCGCATACCCCTTGGGGTCAGAGCGCAGGGTCAGCCATTGTACAGCGCCCCTGGAGCAATTACAGGTTAAGGGCCTTGCTCAAGGGCCCAGCAGAGTAGGATCTCTTTTGGCAGTGACGGGGGATTCGAACCGGCAACCTTCGGGATACCAGGACAGATCCTTAGCCTCAGGGCCACCACTCCGCCCTAACTGAACTGAAGTTGATTCAGTTCATCTGGACATAGTTCTTTTCCAGGGAGATACGTTACATCACTAATCCAGGAAGGTGAGGAAGTCACTTGGACGAGTGATGTAACGTATCTCCCTGGAACAGAACTATGTCCAGATGATCTGAATCAACTTTCTAGAATACAATATAAGAACCTTACATTGCAGACTAGCAAGCCATAAAATAAAATTAAAGTCTGAGATTGGCAAGGATTGGTTTATAATGAAGCAATTGGGCTGGAATGAAAACCTGCAGCCACTGTGGCTCTCCAGGACGGACATTGGCCACCCATGTTCTATACTATTACCCGCTAAGACTTTACCTAGCAGTTTAACTTCTTCACAAATTTACACAAGGTGTACGACATTATTTTCTTTTTAAAGGGATTATAATTTTAACAACTGCAAGGCTGGCACAGTAGGTTAAGTGACTTGTCCAGGGCTGTTAGACGTGATCCTGTTTCTTTTGCAACCAAGAGACCACGGGATAAACCTGCGAGAACACCACTCTCACAGAAAACCCTTTTACTCACGTTACACCGTCTTCAAAGATATCATACTAATCTGTCAGGATTAGCTCAATGCAGGTTTTTCTTTTTGCATTAGGAAGTTTAAATAAACCTTGAGAACCTGAACAATAGGTCACCTTTATCAGTTTAATCCAAGTGTCTACCCTCTTCTATGTGGACTGTAAAATGAGACCCTAACCCCCCCTCCCCACACACACAGTTCAATTGGTAAACTCTACTGCCAGAGGATGATGAACCACTGCTCAATTAATTATTAATAAAGTAATTAAAAACATTTCCTGTACAATGTAGATAGGGAATATGATGAATGGAGGAGTTCAAGGGCAGAAAATCCCAGACTCATAAAGCTGGTAGCAGATGGCAGACACTCCTCCGGAGCTAAAGCGTTCATATTTGACTCCGCACGTGAATTAAGGGAGTATGTTAGCTCAGATGTACAGGGAAGAATCCCCGATAGTAAGCCCACCATGTCTCAACTAGCAGTAGTAGTGGATGTATATGTAATTTTGTAACAAATACAAAATTCCAGAAGAGATGAGGAATAGAGTTGTTAATAATTCTTTGCATTTATATAACGCCTTTCTCACTACTCAAAGCGCTCAGCAATTGCAGGTTAAGCCCAACAGAGTCCCTTTTTGGCATTTACGGGATTTGAACTGGCAACCTTCCGATTGCCAGTGCAGATCCTTGGCCTCAGAGACACCACTCCGCCTAAAGATTTCAATCCTGATCATTTTTTTATTATTATTAATTTTGATGAGTCTTTAATTTGGATCGAACTTGGGCTAGCACTATGCTCAGAATTTGAAAAGCAACCACCTTAGTCAGTTGAGCCACTGACGGCGTCGTTGAAAATTAGCTATCAGGAAAGGGTTAGTAGTAGGGTGTTGTACCGTGTTAGCCATTATGAATGGAGTGAGAAGTTAAGCAGAGTGACACCTTTTATTGGCTAACTAAAAAGATTACAATATGCAAGCTTTCGAGGCAACTCAGGCCCCTTCTTCAGGCAAGATGTAATGTAAGGGTTACAAAGCCATTTCTAAGGCTCTCGCACTACAGTGCACCATAATGAGTGCCATTATCTCCAAATGGAAAATATTTGGGGAATCTTCCCAGGAAAGGCTAGCCTGAAAAATAACCTCAAGGGAACAGTAATGACTCAAGAAGTCACAGCAGATCCAAGTAGAGCATCCAAACAACTGTAGGCCTCTCTAGCCTTGGCTAAGATAATTCATTGTTCATGACTCCATGATACACAGAGACTCTATGATGCTACTCCATAGTATAAAAGTTCCTGCGATTCCCATGTTGGCATCATACCAGTGCTGTAACCGCATGGAGAGGATACCCTGACAGTAGCGTAAGATTAGGAGATCAGTTGCACAGGACACTGCTATTCGTTTCTTGCCACATCTGCATGTGGTTAACCCAATCGCAAAGTGAGATGAAACCATTTATTTTTATTTGTTTTTAATTACATAGCCACTAGAGAGATTGAACGTTTCTGATCCAGAATTAGGCGTTGGGCTTGGTCTGATTGACAGGTATTTGTGCCAGCTCTTTTGTGCAAATTCTTTTACATTTATATGCATGTGTGTACGTTTATGTTGAGACTGCTTAACTACCAGTCGCAATGGTATTGCATAACTATCAACAGTGTGCACAAATTGTATATCAAAGTGGCTAGATGGGTCCCATGTTGGATCTCATTCATACCTCGTGTAAACCTATCCAATGTTCACTTGGTTCCTTGCCAAGAACACCATTTTTAACGGGTTGCGGTCCACACCAGAGCTTGAATGACATGTTCACATCTACTAAAACGAGGAAATTGCTCTGGAGTTCAGAAAAACTGGTCAAAATGAACTAAGCATGAAAAACAACTTTAAACTCCATGCTGTAAATGCGGGATATTAAATCCTGGTTCATATAGTTCGTCTGAATCTAAGACTAAATAATGTGATGTGATAGAGCATTCATAACAAAGCAAGTTTGGGAAAGTTAGGCTCAGATTAGTCCTACAGAGTCAGACATACAGTACAATACGTACATCTGGAGACAACCATGAAAGAAGTTGGTTTAAAAGTGGGTGGGAACAACAGGACGGCTCAATGAGTGTGACATTTCTAAACCAATCCAGCATCTCCTGAAGGTGCAGCTTAAAATAGTCCTGTTGTAGACCTGTGACGACATAGCCAGGCTCAGATGATTCTTAACAACTAAAACTCAACAACTTGATGCAGTAGACATGGGATGATATAAGTTATGCTATGGTAGTTCTTCTTTGCTAAACCTTGGTAGCTTGACGCATTAGAAGTGTGATGACAATTCTTCTTCTTCTTTTGGCTGCTCCCATTAGGGGTCGCCACAGCAGATCATCTTCTTCCATATCTTTCTGTCCTCGTCATCTTGTTCTGTTACACCAATCACCTGCAGGTCCTCTCTCACCACATCCATAAACCTCCTCTTAGGCCTTCCTCTTCTCTTTTTTCTTGGCAGCTCCATCATTAACATCCTTCTCCCAATATACCCAGCATCTCTCCTCTGCACATGTCCAAACCAATGTAATCTCACCTTTCTGACTTTGTCTCCAAACCATCCAACTTGAGCTGACCCTCTAATGTCCTCATTTCTAATCCTATCCATCCTCGTCACACCCACTGCAAATCTTAGCATCTTTAACTCTGCCACCTCCAGCTCTGTCTCCTGTGCCACTGTCTCCAGCCCATATAACATATCTGGTCTCACTACCGTCCTGTAGACCTTCCCTTTCACTCTTGCTGATACCCGTCTGCAACAAATTACTCCTGTTACTCTTCTCCACTCACTCCACCCTGCCTGCACTCTCTTCTTCACCTCTCTTTCTTCCACAATCCCCATTACTCTGTACTGTTGATCCCAAGTATTTAAACTCAACTCTACTCCTTTCATCCTCACCATTCCACTGACCTCCCTCTCATTCACACACATGTATTCTCTCTTGTTCCTACTGACCTTCATTCCTTTCTTCTCCTCTCCAGAGCAAACCTCCAACTCTCCAGGGTCTCTTCAACCAGCTCTCTACTCTCGCTACAGATCACAATAACTTGTGATGGTAGACCTGTGATGGTAACACTAGCCTGAAATAGTTCCTACAACTTCTTCAGAGCGTTCTCTCATGCCAAGTTACTGACATAAACTCATGGCTTTTCTGTATCAGATTAGTGAGTTAATTAGGAGCACCATCATTCCCAGCCTGGCCTCACTGAACTTAATGTGATAGATCTTGAAGTGCTATGTCTTTTACTCCAATTCTCAGAAACTTTGCTTGATAAAAATAAATTAGGCTGGTAAGATGATTCTTCAGCTTCTAAGGTTAAGTAACTTGACGTGATAGGTCTGAGAGAATAAAGCCAGGCTGAGATAGTTCTTGCTATAATAAGGTTCATTAACTTGATGTGATAGGCCCTTGAGACCGTTCTTCTACACCAGGGTACATCTTCTCAGAATTATACTGCACCATGTTACTGACTTAGCCTAACAGCTCTGTCAAATTAGATTACTGGACTGTCATCAAAACCTGGCTTTGTTGAGCTCGCTGTGATAGATTTCTGAGAGAAAGTTAGAGCACCCTGGTGAAGAAGAGTTTGTTATCCTGATGTGACTTTCCTTGTTGTCCTCACTGTTCTGTGCACATAATATGGGATAGTTCGCTTCCTTTACTGAAAACACTCCAGCCGCTATCCCAACCTGGTATAAACTCTGAGGTCAACCAGTTTGACAATGAACTATAAACAAGTGGAAGTCCTAAAACAAACACAAACTGTTCGATAAGCAAACATCTCATGTTTTTCCTTAAAACCATTCTTTTCATTAAGATACACACTGCCAGTGTTCTGTAGTTTAATAGTTCCTCTCACTGCACACATCATCTTATATATAAATGTCTATGTGTGCCTAAGTGTGTGTGTCTGTCCGGCCTGGAACTGAGAGGGGTAAGGGCTCCTCCTCCGAGAATACGCAAGCGAGGCGAGCACGCCGGCAAAACGAAACCTACAAAGAGAGAGTCACTTGCTTAGCCACTAATACAGAAGCGAGACAAGCACATTGGCAAAATGGTATCCCTTTAACTTTTCCTCCCGCCGCTAATACACAAGCGAGGTGAGCACGTCAGCAAAACAAAACTTCCGAAAAAAGACAGTCGCTTAGCTGGTAATGCACAAACGATGCGAGCACATTGGCAAAATGAAACCTCTGATAAAAGGCAGCCGCTTAGCCGCTAATGCACAAACGATGTGAGCACATTGGCAAAATGGTATCCCTTTAACTTTTCCTCCCGCCGCTAATACACAAGCGAGGCGAGCACGTCAGCAAAACAAAACTTCCGAAAAAAGACAGTCGCTTAGCTGATAATGCACAAACGATGCGAGCACATTGGCAAAAACGAAACCTCTGAAGAGAGATTCGCTTGATTAGCGGCTAATACAGAAGCGAGGCGAGCATGCCGGCAAAACGAAACCTACAAAGAGAGAGTCACTTGCTTAGCCGCTAATACAGAAGCAAGACAAGCACATTGGCAAAATGAAACCTCTGATAAAAGGCAGCCGCTTAGCCGCTAATGCACAAACGATGTGAGCACATTGGCAAAAACGAAACCTCCAAAGAGAGATTGACTTGATTAGCGGCTAATACAGAAGCAAGGCAAGCACATCGGCAAAACTAAACCACTGATAAAAGGCAGTTGCTTAGCCGCTAATACAGAAGCAAGGCAAGCACATCGGCAAAACGAAACCTCCGAAGATAGAGACCCTTGCTTAGCCGCTAATACAGAAGCAAGACAAGCACATTGGCAAAACGAAACCACTGATAAAAGGCAGTTGCTTAGCCGCTAATACAGAAGCAAGGCAAGCACATCGGCAAAACGAAACCTCCGAAGATAGAGTCACTTGCTTAGCCGCTAATACAGAAGCAAGACAAGCACATTGGCAAAACGAAACCACTGATAAAAGGCAGTTGCTTAGCCGCTAATGCATGAACGATGCAAGGACGTCAGCAGAACGAAACCTCTGAAAAAAGGCAGTCGCTTAGCTGCTAATGCACGAACGATGCAAGCACATCGGCAAAACGAAATCTCCAAGTGAGATTCATTTGATTAGCGGCGAATACAGAAGCGAGGCAAGCACATTGGCAAAACGAAACCTCTGATAAAAGGCAGTCACTTAGCCGCTGATGCACAAATGATGCAAGGACGTCAGCAAAATGAAACCTCCGAAGAGAGAGTCAGTTGCTTAGCCGCTAATACAGAAGCGAGACAAGCACATTGGAAAAATGGTATCCCTTTAACTTTTCCTCCTGCCGCTAACACACAAGCGAGGTGAGCACGTCAGCAAAACGAAACCTCGGAAAAAAGACAGTCGCTTAGCTTCTAATGCACAAACGATGTGAGCACATCTGCAAAAACGAAACCTCCGAAGAGAGATTCACTTGATTATCGGCTAATACAGAAGTGAGGCGAGCATGTTGGCACAGCGAAACCTTCGAAGATAGAGTCACTTGCTTTGCCTGTAATACAGAAGCGAGACAAGCACATTGGCAAAACGAAACCTCTGATAAAAGGCAGTTGCTTAGCCGCTAATGCACAAACTATGCAAGCACATTGGCAAAACGAAACCTCCAAAGAGAGATTCACTTGATTAGCGGCTAATACAGAAGCAAGGCGAGCACGTCGGCAAAATGAAACCTCCGAAGATAGAGTCACTTGCTTTGCCTGTAATACAGAAGCGAGACAAGCACATTGGCAAAACGAAACCGCCAAAGAGAGATTCACTTGATTAGCGGCGAATACAGAAGCAAGGCGAGCACGTCGGCAAAATGAAACCTCAGAAGAGAGAGTCACTTGCTTAGCTGCTAATACACAAGCGAGGTAAGCACATTGGCAAAATGAAACCTCTGATAAAAGGCAGTCGCTTAGCTGCTAATGCACAAACAATGCAAGCACGTCAGCAAAACGAAACCTCTGAGGAGAGAGTCACTTGCTTAGCAGCTAATACAGAAGCAAGACGAGCACATTGGCAAAATGGTATCCTTTTACTTTTCCTCCCGCCGCTAATACACAAGCGAGGCGAGCACATCTGCAAAATGAAACCTTCAAAGAAAGACAGTCGCTTAGCCGCTAATGCACAAACGATGCAGGCACGTCAGCAAAATGAAACCTCCAAAGTGAGAGTCATTTGCTTAGTGGCTAATACAGAAGCGAGGCGAGCACATTGGCAAAATGGTATCCCTTTTAGTTTTCCACCCGCCGCTAATGCACAAGCAGGGTGAGCACATCGGCAAAATGAATCCTGCTAGTAGAGAGACGCCCAGAGTAGTTCCTTTCAATTACCTGACATCCCTTCGTTTCAATTTCTTTCTGACGATTTCAATAGTTTCTAGGACGCCGGGCTTTTTTACAGCAGGGGCTTACACAGGTAGTTATTATATAATTGGCTAAGCAAACACAACTAAGAAGAAGAGCAGCACTAAGTACAGAAAAAGACATTACAACAAAAATCTACTCCAAGATAAATAAGATGGCAGATCAGAATAAAACAAAAGGAACTAAATATGCACAGGATACAGGGTTAGCAATGGTCGAGTGGATGAAGATGTGATTGACACTGAAACTTCACAGCACATTTAGAATCAGTATAGTGAGAAGAACCAAGTCTTTTTATTGTAGTAAATACAAGTACAGCATTTCTATAAGACAAGAGAGAAAATGTACCAGTAGGAGGACCCTCAAAGATAATGTGGGAGTGAAAATGTTATATTAAAAGTCACAAAAGTGAACAGGCGTTTGATGGGAGTTGCATAAGAGGATATTGATAAAGATCACTCACAGTTAGGACACCTGGGTTTGCTTCCCAGGTCCTCCCTGCGTGGAGTTTACATTTTCTCCCCGTGTCTGCGTGGGTTTCCTCCGGGTACTCTGGTTTCCTCCCACAGTCCAAAGACATGTAGGTTAGGTGCATTGGCAATTCTAAATTGTCCCTAGTGTGTGCTTGGTGTGGGTGTGTGTGCCCTGCGGTGGGCTGGCTCCCTGCCCGGAGTTTGTTTCTTGCCTTGCGCCCTGTGTTGGCTGGGATTGGCGCCAACAGACCCCCGTGACCCTGTGGTTGGTATTGGATGGATGGGTGGAGTGGTGGCTCTGAGGCTAGGGATCTGCACTGGCAATCGGAAGGTTGGCAGTTTGAATCCCGTAAATGCCAAAAGGGACTCTGCTCTGTTGGGCCCTTGAGCAAGGCCCTTAACCTGCAATTGCTAAGCGCTTTGAGAAATGAGAAAAACGCTATATAAATGCAAAGAATTTATTATTATTAAAGAGCTCAGGTGTGTGACACATCTATATGCTGTGAACATTGACAAGAAATGATTTAGGGTGTTGAAATTTACAGCTAAGATTTGTTAATGAGTAGCAGCATTCATAGGAGTAAAAAGCCAAAAAAAGAGGACGTCTCTAAAAAAATACAATTGTGAATTATAGCGTAGTCGGCAGGAGTGACTCAGGCCTGAAATGTTAAAGACAAAGTGATAAATTGGCAAGTGTGAAGACTTAAAAATCATAATTACATTTATATAGCACTTTTGTAGGCGCTCAAAGCACTCCAGCCACCCCTTCAACCAGCACCAATGGGCAGAATCCATCTGGATGATGCAATGGCAGCCATTTTGATCCAGTACGCTCTCCACACAGTAGCGATTGGGTGATAAAGGGATGAGAGAGATGGTTAGCCAGTTATTGATATGGGGGCCAGAGTGGACAAGGCTATGACAGGCAATTTAGTCAGGACATCGGAGAACACCACTACTCTTTTCACTGGATGCCCAAGGATCTTTTATGACCATAGAGAGCCAAGTGAACCTTAGTTTTACATCTCATCCAAAGGACGGCACCATTTTTTTTTTACAGTACAGTGACCCCCATCGCTGAAGCATTGATATCCACACAGACCACAGGGTAAGCACTCCTTGCTGGCCTTGCGAACATCTCTTCCAGCAGCAACTCAAACTTGTCCTAGTTGATCTCCCATCCTGGTACTTGCTGAGCTCAGACATGCTTAGCTTCAGGTATATGACCTATTCTGAAGTGAAGGTGGTATGGCTGATGGCTATCAAAATGATCGAGATGACCAGCAAATTTTAATTTTGTTACTGTCTTCTTTCTATAGTTTACGTGATGTTCCATGTGGCATTTCAAGGCTGCTTCTGACGCATTGCTGATGTCACAAAAAGTAATGGTATAAATATGCCACTGGTCACAACATTTCTTATCCCTTGGTAGATAAATCTACGTCTTGTTATGTTCAGCATAGCTACTGCAGCTTAAACTCCACACAGGCCCTAGTATGAGGTGTTTCCCAGCTCTTCTGACCTCCATTTTATCTTTGAGTTTTGATTAATGTCTTTGCCCTTTTGATTTTTGTTACCAGGTTATGTTGTTCTTACAATTTCTACTCTAGCATTTTCCCTTGACGATGTCCTTTCACTATGATCATCATATCCTGGACTTCCATTTTTGTCACGATTGTTTATTTTTCATTGTTATTCTCTTCATTCTTTTTTTTTACTTTTATTTATTAATTTTATTGTAATAATTCCATACAAATAGATCAATTTATCACAAAAAAAATTGAAGACAAATCAAACCCCACCCCTGAGAAGGAGAGCTTAGCCAAAGGAGAATTGCTTAGGGCATTTTAATAAGGCAACAATAAACAAAAGAAAGGAAGAAATATATATAGGTAAATAAAAACAAATGGAGAAGGGAATTAAATGCAGTAATAGTTATTTCTCTTATTCTAAAATAATATTGATTAGATCCTGCCAGGTTTTAAAAAAAATTCTGTACAGATCCTCTAACTGAGAATTTAATTTTTTCAAATTTCAAATAATATAAAACATCGGTTTCCTACTGAGTTATCAGAGGAGAGTTAGGATTCTTCCAATTTAACAAAATAAGTCTGCATGCCAAAAGTGTAGTGAATGTAATCACCATTTGCTTGTCCTTCTCCTCTTCAAGTCTGTCTGGAAGAACACCGAACACAACTGTTAATGGGTTAGGAGGGATTGTGATACTAAGGCTGTCTGAAAGGCACTTAAAAATTTTTGTCCAAAATGATGTTAGTTTGGTGCAGGCCCAGAACATGTGACCCAGTGAGGCAGGAGCTTGGTTGCAGCGCTCGCAGGTTGGGTCTTGCCCTGGAAACATTTTGGACAGTTATAAGCGAGACAGATGAGCTCGATATATAATTTTTAGTTGAATAATTCTATGCTTTGCACATATGGAGCTCGAGTGAATTCTCTGCTTTGCTACCTTCCACTCCTTTTCTGATATATTGATTAAGAGATCTTCTTCCCAATGTCCTCTTGGGTCTTTGAAAGGTAGGGACTCTAATAAGATTTTATATAATGCGGAAATAGTGTTTAATTCCTCGAAATTGAGCAGTATTTTTTCCAGCATGGTGGAGGGTACGAGGTGAGGAAAATCGGGCAGTTTCTATTTAACAAAATTTATAATTTGAAGATAGTGAAAGAAATGTGTAGCTGGGAGGTTGAATTTGGAACGTAATTGTTCAAAAGATGCAAATATGTTGTCTATATAAAGATCTCTGAGCATTTTAATCCCAAAACTTTTCCAGGTATTAAAAACTGGATATACTTGCGAAGGTTGAAAGTGGTGATTCTCTTGCAGAGGTGCCACTGATAAAAGATTTTCCATCTTAAAATGCTTTCTAAGTTGGTTCCATATTCTGAGTGAGTAAAGCACAATTGGGTTATTAGTATATTTGCGATGACTTGCATTTATTGGAGAGCAGAGCAGGGAGTATAAAGAAGTACTACAGGATTTTACTTCTATTGCGGACCAGGCCTGTGTATGTTCATTTATTTGTGTCCAGGTTTTTATGGCTTGTATGTTTGCTGCCCAGTAATAAAAGTGAAAATTAGGTAAAGCCATGCCACCTTCTGCCTGAGGTCTTTGTAGGCTCGCTCTTCGGATACGTGGGTGTTTTGAGTTCCAAATGAATGAGGTTATTATTGAATCAACTGTTTAAAAAATGATTTATTGATATATATTGGAATGTTTTGAAATAAAAAAGAAGTTTAGGAAGGATATTCATCTTAACAACGTTAATTCTTCCGGCTAGAGTGAGATGAAGGGTTGACCATCTATGCAAGTCTTGCTTAATTTTTTCCATACAGACGGCAAAATTTTGTTATCTCTTCATTTTTTACAAGAACTATTTAACTGTAGCCAAACCTGAGTTTACTGTAGATTTTCAAATTAGGGTTGTTTTAGTATGTTTATGTATTTAAATGTGAGTCGCCACTTTGCATGATTTTGTTTACTGGTTATTATGCGGTTTTAGCTGCTTTGTCAGAGGTCATGAACATCAAGGGTCACAGGATAAAGACTTCCTGGGGTCACTTAATTCTCAAAGTTTGCGGGAAAACTCACAAAAAGAAATTAAGATCTAACTTTGTTTATGTCTTTCTGGTTCTTTGGTCTCTTTTTTGCTTGGGGTTTTACGACTATAAGTTAAGTTCTATTTGAATGGCATACGTTATCAGGACATATGACTGTAAAGTCACAGTAATTTTTACCATGGATTTGCACTGGATATGTGTAGGTAAATTACAGAGATAGAAGTGCCCTCTGTGGTTACACAATATAATCACCTCAAAACAGTTATGCATGTTGCAGCTGCACATTCTGCTCATCCCCATTACAAGAAAATTAAAACGTTAGGTGGGATTACATCAGGGATCGGCTCTGAGCCCTTTCTTATTTGCAATGGTGATGGGCAGGTTGACAGACGAGATTAGACAGGAGTCCCCGTGGACTGTGATGTTCACTGATGACATTGTGATCTGTAGCGATAGTAGGGAGCAGGTTGAGGAGACCCTGGAGAGGTGGAGATATGCTCTAGAGAGCAGAGGAATGAAGGTCAGTAGGACTACCACAACAGAATACATGTGTGTGAATGAGAGGGAGGTCAACGGAATGGTGAGGATGCAAGGAGTACAGTTGGCGAAGGTGGATGAGTTTAAATACTTGGGATCAACAGTACAGAGTAATGGGAATTGTGGAAGAGAGGTGAAGAAGAGAGTGCAGGCAGGGTGGAATGGTGGAGAAGAGTGTCAGGAGTGATTTGTGACAGACGGGTATCAGCAAGAGTGAAAGGGAAGGTCTACAGGACAGTAGTGAGACCAGCTATGTTATACGGGCTGGAGACGGTGGCACTGACCAGAAAGCAGGAGACAGAGATGGAGGTGGGAGAATTAATGATGCTAAGATTTGCATTGGGTGTGACGGGGATGGACATTAGAGGGTCAGCTCAGGTGGGACGGCTGGGAGACAAAGTCAGAGAGGCGAGATTGTGTTGGTTTGGACATGTGCAGAGGAGAGATGCTGGGTATATTGGGAAAGGGATGTTAAGGATAGAGCTGCCAGGGAAGAAGAAAGAGGAAAGCCTAAGAGAAGGTTTATGGATGTGGTGAGAGAGGACATGTAGGTGATGAGGGTAACAGAACAAGATGATGAGGACAGAAAGATATGGAAGAAGATAATCCGCTGTGGTGAACCCTAACCGGAGAAGCCAAAAGAAGAAGAAGATCAGCTAGCAAACTACTAAACACTTAGCAGCCACAGCTTACAAACTGGGTGATATTAGCATCAGTTTCCAGCTCACCAACTATGAACTTAACCATAAAGTAATGCAATGTGCATTTTTGTGCTTTTACAAAATAAGCAGTAAAATGGATTAAGTGGGTCACACAGAGCATGGACAAGTTCTGGGACTGCCTCCATTGTACCCACAAAAACTTCTAAAATCCCAGGAGACGTGCCGTTTTCCAAGAAATGATGGAACTTGACTGACATGTGGACTTGCAGAGGACTAATTTAGCCAGTGGATATTTTTCAGCTGATGTTTTATAGGTAAAAGAGAGAGGTGAATGCACAGTCCATAAAACGTTACTGACAGGAGCAATTCAAATGGGACTAAAATCAAAATTACAGAGGTCTTCTAGGAATAATTACTTTACCCCACCATCTGGTATACTAATCCTGTCCACATAGGGCTTTAAAATAATATTTCGGGTTTCGTTGCTTTGCCTTCCAGTTATCACTTTTGTTTCATTTTTGACACCTAGTTATCTTTTGGTCCATCTGCCTGCCCTTGTGGCATAACAGTTTCCTCACAAAAATTATTAGACAATTTTTTTTTGCCTCATAACTCTTTGAAACTAAATTGCTCAAGAAAATAACAGATCTTCCACTTGAGCCTTTCTTTATTAGAAATATGAAGATGTTTTTCTGATTGTACAGCTTGCTTTTTAAAAATCTCTGTGATACAATACAATACAATTTATTTTTGTATAGCCCAAAATCACACAAGAAGTGTCGCAATGGGCTTTAACAGGCCCTGCCTCTTGACAGCCCCCCAGCCTTGACTCTCTAAGAAGACAAGGAGAAACTCCCAAAAAAACACTAGTAGGGGAAAAAAATGGAAGAAACCTCAGGAAAGGCAGTTCAAGGAGAGACCCCTTTCCAGGTAGGTTGGGCGTGCAGTGGGTGTCAAAAAGAAGGGGGTCAATACAATACAATACACAGAACAGAAGAAATCCTCAATACAGTATAAAAATAAAAATTACAAATACAGAGCAGAATTTAACAGTAGATGATATCACAGTGATGACTGTACCTGCATGATGTCATGCATTTGCATGTTGACCACGCCCCCTACAACCCCAGCCAATCAAAGCAACCTGATGATGCCAAAGAAATTAACTAACACCCAGTGAAACAATACAATAGACAAGAATCTCTACATATAAAAGGCAAAGCCCTCACTGACTCCTCACTAATTCTCCCACTTTCCATGGCTTAATAAAGTATCTATCTATCTATCTATATAGGGTGGTCCAGATCTAACTATGCAACTTTTAATGCAATACAATGCAATAATTGCATAATTAGATCTAGACCACCCTGTACGTGGGAAGCTGAAATTTCGCAGACTCATTCCTTGCAGTGTACTTAAAAAAGTCAGGTATGTTTCATGACCTTTTGCAACACCCGAGGGGGGGGGGGGCGTTGGGGGGTTGAAACGGGTGTACCCCCTAAACTGTATATATAGATAGGGGAAACCCCTCCTCACTATTTCTGTGATTTTCAATATACGTAGGAAGCCCAAATTTCCCATGCTCATCCTTTACACTGTACTTACAAACGTTAAGTATGTTTCATTTCGCGCCGTGCCCCCGTAAAGAACTTTTGAAAATAACGTCTTCTTTTTGGTGGTTTTCACCATTATGCCGTAAGGAACTTTCAGAACTGTTCTCTCCTTTTGGCGGTTTCATTCCTTATTTCCGTTAACAGAGGATTCATTTGGTTCTATTCAATAAGGGTGCGCACAAAAAGGCGAGCTTCAAAAGGGCGACCTCAATTGGGCGTGGCGAATAAAGGCGTTCGTAGATAATTTAGTTCAAATGGCTCTGGAATATGTGAAGAGCAACAAAGGTGCAGATCTATTCGTAGCTGAAAGCTACACATTGTCCCCAATTGAGGTCGCCCTTTTGAAGCTCGCCTTTATTTACGTGCGCCTTTATTCGCCGGCCCAATTGAGGTCGCCCTTTTGAGGCTCGCCTTTTTGTGCGCGTCCTTATTGAAGGATACCGATTTATTTCACAGCAGAGACGCACAAGAGCCGCCCCCGGTCCCCCTTCCTTTTTTTCCCGCACGGCCGCTGTCCGCGCACGTACCACTTGGTTGGCTCCATTAACGATATCCCACGCTCATGTGCCTCCTCACTCGCTTTCTTACTTTCCTCTGCTGTTCGTCGTGCTCACTGCTCCCTTCTTCTTTACTCCACCGTTTCAAGGGTGGAAGGACTGCTCATTCTTCTTTCAGGCTGCCTCTAAACCTCACCCATACTGATTCCCCCATGTGCAGAGCACCGTGGCACAAGTGCTGCGAGATTGTAAGCTCATTGTATGGCATGAATGCACTACGGCACACAGAACAGGTGTTGAGGCTTTAGACAGGACCCTACAAGACATCAGAAACACGACAACAATGATGGGAGGCTTGACAGTCTTGCTGGCTGGACACTTCCGGCAGACCTTACCAGTTGTCCCAAGAGGAACACGCGCATGTCTGAAGTCTTCATAACCTATGGCCTAAGACCAGCGTTCTTACCTTAAGAATAAACATGAGGGTTTACTTGAAATGCGACAAAAAAGCCGGAGAGTTCGCTGCTCTCCTCATCAAAACAGGTGATGGCAATTTAATTGAACAGAACTGTAAAATCAATGTTTGTAACAATCTCTGTCTCCTGTCACCTTACAAACCCTTATTGAAAATGTTTACCCCAACCTACGAAATCTGCATGAAAAGGATGTCTCATGGTTGAGGGAGAGAGCTATTCTAACACCAAAAAATGACATGACTTCACATATAAACACCATTTTACTTCACCAGCTAACTTCCGAAACAAAAACATATATGTCTGTCGACTCTGTTGTAGAACTAGAAGATGCGGTGTACTATCCGGTAGAGTTTCTTCTCACTCTTAATCCTCATACTCTACTTTTGAAGGTCGGCACACCAATGATGTTACTACGAAACTTACAACCACCAAAACTTTGTAACAGCACCAGGCTTCAGATCAAATCTCTGCACAAGAACCTCATTGAGGTAACTATCTTCACTGGAACTGTCTCAGGGGAGACCCTCTCATACCATCTGACCTCCCATTCCAATTCAAACGCCTCCAATTTCCAGTAAGGGTCTGCTTGGCTATGACAATAAATAAGTCACAGGGCATTGACTTGACTCAAGATGGCTTCTCACACGGCCGACTGTACGTTGACATGCTCATGAGTGAGCTCAGCAGACAGCCTGGTCATTTTACATCCCGAGAGCAGAACTGCAAACCTCGTGGACAAAGAGATCCTTACATCGTAAAAATATGCATTTCTCGTACACGACATTTACAATCATAAATTAAACTCTCAATACTAAAATAAGCCTATGATAATTACATTGACAATCAAGCTACGTTATTTTTAAAATGTTTCCTTTTCTTTTTCATAACTTCTTTAACATACTACTTCTCCGCTGTGAAGTGCGGGTATTTTGCTGGTAAAAAATTAAAACAAAATAGCAAAATGTCATTATTTTCACCAAATCGTGATAGCTTTGCATGTATTAGGGTTCTTAAACTTTATCATGAATCCTAATGACTAGGCCTTTGCAGAAATTCTCATATGTTGATTATTTTTTTAAGGGTCAGAAGAAGATTGTCAGGACAGGGTGACTAATGACGCACCACTCCCAGTACAAGAACATCCGACTCGGGGCTTGAACTTCGCCTCATTAATGTCTAACATAATCGTCCTCTTTAGATTACAGTCTGATAATGAGACCGCATTTAAAAGGGCTTATGATTTTTTTTTCATAATGATTTTAATTATTTCTTATCCTACTATCTCCTGCCTGACAAGTGTAGGTCAGACTAGGTCCATTTTTGTAGATGTCCACAGATGTGCCTTTGTAGGCTTATTTCTTTTCAGAAGTTCCATCTGCTTTGGTGGTTTCGTTTATGTGATTTGTCACAGAAAGCTGGAGGCCAGACCCAGCCGGGATGCCTGGAAGGACGGGGAGGCAATCAGCACGTCCCCCAGGCCGCCAAGGGGGCAACCGCCCAGGATAAGCAGGGGACTACGGGGATGGAGCAATGAGACACAAATCCGTGGCTTCCGCTAGGGGGCGCCCAAAGTCTCCTAAAGCCCGGGAGCTCTGCACCAAGGTGTGGGAAAGATCCTTCCAGAGACACCCGGAGTGCTTCTGGATGCTCAGGCGGCTACTTCCGCCACACCAGGAAGTGCCGGCGGAAGAACGTCATCAAGCACCTGGAGCACATCCGGGTGAATATAAAAGGGGCCGCCTTCCTACAGTCGGGGTGATGGAGTCGGGAGCAGGACGAAACTCCAGTGACAGGAAGAAGAAAGGTGTCTTGAAGACGACATTGGGAGAGGCCCGTGTTGGGAGTTAATGGGTATGGGAGCACTGTGTACTGTGTGAACTTTATTGTTAGAATAAATGTGTGTTTTAGTAAAGTGCTGGTGTTTGTCTGATGGTGTTCGGACCCGTTCTCACAGCTTTTAATACCCCAAGATGTTAAGGAAATTAAATGAAAGAGATAAACAAAGTGTCAGGCTGTGCGCCCCAAACTCATAGCGTTCTTTATTATTTTTATTACCACGCTTACTTTAACTTCATCTGTTTGTTGTCTGGTACAAAATCTTCTAATCGATATTTAACCCACTTCCTGTTGTCCAAATGACTTGAAATTTTGCACACTTACTCACTCCCGGTGACAATGCATGAATAAAGTTTCACTAATTGATCAATTTATCCATGTTAATTAAGAAATGAAATTTTCATACGAAGAATAGTTCAAGATTTCACCAATAGATGGCGCTAGTAACGAATAGAAATATTAAAGGAAGAGTTCAAATATTGATTACAAAATTATACTAAAACAAACCCTAGACTAAAAAGTTGAAAATAATATCTCTTATATATAATTTGATAGTATCCGTATGTATTGTGTTCGCATCAATACCCCGTATGTGTGGTGTTCGCGTCAATACCTCGACTCAATACAAGTTAGAAGCCTGAGTAATGACGGCTGGGTATTAACAACGGGCATTGTTTAAATTTTATCTGATCACAGATCTAAAATGTGTGACGATTGCAATGCAGCCACAACAGCAGCGGCTGCGGAAAGGATGCGTAGGAAACAAAGTCACATGACTAGATAGATAGATAGATAGATAGATAGATAGATAGATAGATAGATAGATAGATAGATAGATAGATAGATAGATAGATAGATAGATAGATAGATAGATACTTTATTAATCCCAATGGGAAATTCACATTCTCCAGCAGCAGCATACTGATACAATAAATAATATTAAATTAAAGATTGATAATAATGCAGGTGAAAAACAGACAATAACTTTGTATAATGTTAAATGTTAACGTTTACCCCCCCGGGTTGAATTGAAGAGTCGCATAGTTTGGGGGAGGAATGATCTCCTCAGTCTGTCAGTGGAGCAGGACAGTGACAGAACGTAGACTTGCTAATGTGACCAGACGTACGCAACAAACGGATGAGCGGCGTGCGGCTACAAATGCTACTAACGCTGAAAGAAATCGTGCAAATTGGACAGAAAGGACAGATGAAGAACGCGCGCTGCAGAATGCTACTAACGCTGAAAGAAATCTTGCCAGCCGTACACAAGCGACTGAAGAAGCTCGAGCAGCCGCAAATGCAGCACGGGTGGAAAGACATCGAGCAGCCCGTGCCTTGCGGCGTGAACCAATTCGACTGAGGTTCCAGTGGACACCGAACCTTTCGATAATCTGATGTACAGTGGACCCTTGACTTACGAACTCAATTCGTTCGTGAGGGCTGGTTGTAACTCAAGTTGGTTGTAAGTCAAGACTATTTTTCCCAGAAGAAATAATGGAAATACCCATAATGCATTCTGAACCCCACACAGCAACACTTACTTAACCTTTTCATAATAAAAAAGGGTTGTATAATGTGCATAATTTACCAAAAACACAAATAATTTTTCTAATGTACTAACCAAAAAGTTATAAAAAGGGCCTAGCCTACCAGAAACAACAATTTCATACTGTACTCACCATTTAAGTTGACATTTTTGGCTTGCAGGAAGGAAGGAGGAGGAGAGTGAAATGGAAGATGGTTAAATCTTTTCTTTGTAAAATTGTCGAGATGTTGGATTTCGACATCCTGTACATACTAGCGAGATCGGTCACACGAACGCCACTCTCATATTTCCACACAATTTCCTTCTTCGTTTCGATTGTGATCGCTTCCTTTACCTTCGTTACCTTCTCTTCCTTCCTTAGCTTCTTTTCTAGCTTTTATGGGGCCATTTTGATAGCAATTATCGAAATAAATTATATAAATCTCTGCACTGACCGAAATTACATCCCCAAACACATGTATCTGGGCTCCGACTGACACTTACGAACGCTGTCGGCTGTTTGTTTACAATCGCACAAGCGGATACACGTGACTACATTCGGGTCGTAACGCAAGACGTGGGTCGTAATTCAAAACAAAAATTTTGGTCGTAAGCCAAGTTGTTCGCATGTCAGGCCGGTCGTATATCGAGGGTTGAGTGTATATGGATTGGGATTCTATAGAAACGGTCGTTGAACCAAATGTCAACATGGTGGTTGGCGTTAATCAACCATGCACCAGTAGGGGACTGGCAGGGCATGATCCGCCACACCAACATAATTATTACTGTACTCCGAGTCTGATTAGAGTCGTAAAAAGTCAAATTAGAGTCGGTTTGTTTTGAAAATTTGTTTGCCGGAAAAAGTCAAATGAGGTGCGCCGAAGAGCTGAGTTCACGTCTCGCCGCCCCGTTTAAACAGGAAGCTCTTCATTACATCGACTGAAAAGGCCTACTTTAGGCACAAATCAGTGCCATGATAACAAAATCATTTCAGGGACTTAAAAAAACCAATTAATTTTTTGCAAAGAAAGTATTGATTTCACAAATGTAGAATTTGTAGCCCGATTCAATCGGGCTCCCAGTCGCTAGTATATACAGTATATAAAAAATACTTTTTAAAAACTGCGCTTATATTAAGTTAAAAATTGTACTAAAAAGTAAAAAATACATGACTCGTAAAATAAAAGCGTGGGCGTTTTACATCAATCAATAAAATCTTAGCAAAAGCGCCCACGCTTTTATTTTACGAGTCATGTATGAGAGACTTATTTTTTACTTTTTAGTACACATTTTAACTTAATATAAGCACGGTTTTCAAAAAAGTATTTTTTATATACTGTACATACTAGCGACTGGGAGCCTGATCGAATCGGGCTACGAATTCTACGTTTGTAGCAGGGGTTTACACAGCTAGTTATATCATAATTAGCACAATGCTAGAAATACCCACACGATGTAGCTCTTGGTAGCTGTGATTGGTTGGAAATCTTTAAAAACAAAAACCTAAACCTTTGCTTCGTCTCTTGTTTTTCTGATATTCTGGTGTCCTTGACTATAAATTTATTTGACAGTTTGGCTGAAGTAGTTTGGTTTTTCTAGTCGTCCTCATTATGATCCTCCTTCTGTCCGTGACTTTGATTCATTTCCTGGTCCTGTCACTGTCAGCTTTATATTAGTACGGCCCTGACTCTCTCCCAGTAGTGAGGATCGAGTTGTACACATTTGATTTTGCACAGTGCCTGACCAAAACAGACATTATACTGTATGGCTTTGTCTTCGTATTTATTCAGTGTGAAGGCAGATAAAGTGACTTACGGAAATGTGGATCGTAATCTTTAATCAACTGATGGTGTATGTAACTGCTTACTTGTTCCCAAACAGTCCCCGGACTGATGTGACTTGATTATGTTGACCTCGTTTTTCACTTTGGATAAAAATGTCTGTTAAGCAAATAAATGTAAATGTATGTGGTGCCCTTCCACTGTAAACACCTTCTGCTTTTAATTCAAAATAACAGCCATTACAAAATAAAATGCACAAATTGATACCTGAAACAAATGCCAGCTGCCATGATGCTTCTACTGCATGGAGCTTCAGAAGCCCCTCACTAAATGCCAGCGAGTAGATCTATGCTGAATCCTCACTGGATTCATGGGGTCAAGCCATTTAACCGGCAATACATTTAAAGACGCGCCCAGCAGCCACCAATCACAGGCCGCGATTTATTGTTTTTCTTTTTCCTCTCGTTAGGAAAGCAGCCGACTCTCGACTGCACCCATTGGCTGTCCTTCACCTGCCTGAACACACGTCCTCACTGCGCATCTAAATTAGGCTTCGCGTGCGAATCGAGTGACTTTTTTTTTTCTTTTTAACTCCCCCTGTCCTTCCCCCTAAGGGACTGTATATCGCCAGGATTGATGCAGCTTGGGGAGTCACAAGGGAAACGCGCATTGTTTGGACACAGCGAGGAGAGGGATGAGAGAAAATTAGAACTAAGCAGCTGCTCCCAGCGCTCCACAAAGCCTCCCCCCTCCTCTCCGCCACCCATTTGAGTTGCAAAGCGCCCACGTGAAATGAAACGGCACAGAGGGTGGCAGGTGGAGGAGACATCCTGCATCCGTCTGTTTACCCGAGCTCAGGCTCTTGGAAATTTCTGAGGAGAATCTTACAGCTTGACAACTGACACAGCCTAAAAATAGTCCATAAGGAATGAATGGAAAAAAAAATCTAGGCATTCCTGCTTTCTTTTTGAGACATGGATACCATGAAAGAAAGAAAGAAGAAAGGTATGAACAGGAGAAAATCAAGTCAAGGAAAGGATAAAGAAAGAAAGAAAGAAAGAAAGAAAGAAAGAAAGAAAGAAAGAAAGAAAGAAAGAAAGAAAGAAAGAAAGAACAGGAGAAAATCAATTAACGGAAAGGATAGAGAAGGTTCAAGAAAGAAAGAAAGAAAGAAAGAAAGAAAGAAAGAAAGAAAGAAAGAAAGAAAGAAAGAAAGAGAAAGAAAGAAAGAAAATCAATTAACGGAAAGGATAGAGAAGGATCAAGAAAGAAAGAAAGAAAGAAAGAAAGAAAGAAAGAAAGAAAGAAAGAAAGAAAGAAAGAAAGATAGGAACAGGAGAAAATCAATTAAAGGAAAGGATAGAGAAGGATCAAAAAAGAAAGAAAGAAAGAAAGAAAGAAAGAAAGAAAGAAAGAAAGAAAGAAAGAAAGAGAAAGAAAAAGAAAGAAAGAAAGGTAGGAACAAGAGAAAATCAATTAAAGGAAAGTATAGAGAAGGATCAAGAAAGAAAGAAAGAAAGGTATGAACAGGAGAAAATCAAGTCAAGGAAAGAAAGAAAGAAAGAAAGAAAGAAAGAAAGAAAGAAAGAAAGAAAGAAAGAAAGAAAGAAAGAAAGAAAGAAAGGTAGGAACAGGAGAAAATCAATTAACGGAAAGTATAGAGAAGGATCAAGAAAGAAAGAAAGAAAGAAAGAAAGAAAGGTATGAACAGGAGAAAATCAAGTCAAAGAAAGAAAGAAAGAAAGAAAGAAAGAAAGAAAGAAAGAAAGAAAGGTACGAACAGGAGAAAATCAAGTCAAGGAAAGGAGAAAGAAAGAAAGAAAGAAAGAAAGAAAGAAAGAAAGAAAGAAAGAAAGAAAGAAAGAAAGAAAGAAAGAAAGAAAGGTATGAACAGGAGAAAATCAAGTCAAAGAAAGAAAGAGAGGTAGGAACAAGAGAAAATCAATTAACGGAAAAGATAGAGAAGGACCAGAAAAGAAAGAAAGAAAGAAAGAAAGAAAGAAAGAAAGAAAGAAAGAAAGGTATGAACAGGAGAAAATCAAGTCAAAGAAAGAAAGAAAGAAAGAAAGAAAGAAAGAAAGAAAGAAAGAGGTAGGAACAGGAGAAAATCAATTAACGGAATCGATAGAGAAGGATCAGAAAAGAAAGAAAGAAAGAAAGAAAGAAAAAAGAAAGAAAGAAAGAAAGGTAGGAACAGGAGAAAATCAATTAAAGGAAAGGATAGAGAAGGATCAAGAAAGAAAGAAAGAAAGAAAGAAAGAAAGAAAGAAAGAAAGAAAGAAAGAGGTAGGAACCAGGAGAAAATCAATTAAAGGAAAGGACAGAGAAGGATTAAGAAAGAAAGAAAGAAAGAAAGAAAGAAAGAAAGAAAGAAAGAAAGAAAGAAAGAAAACAATTTTTGATTCTTGTAAATAATTAGACCGAACAAAAAATGCAGAATGAATGAAATATTTGTGGCTGTGCATCCCGCCAATGGCTACAAACCTGTTTCCGTGTTATCGACGTTGTGCCACTCACCGCACATCCAGACAAATGACCAAGTTACAGTGGCACTGCCATTGCTACAGCTCACTGCACCATGTGCCGCGCAGGTGTATAATAGTAATAATTAATTAAAAAGAGGGCTTCTTGGGTTCAGCTTAGAATGCACTTCCCTTTAGATGTCCTTGAATGTGCATTTGCTTTTTCTGTGCCTTAGAGAATTCTGAAACGCCTCAGTTAAATGCTCTCGTTATCCTTCATCGTACTGAAGGTATTAATGTTTATGCAGCAGCACGAGAGACTGTATTACATTACGTTTATTTATTTAACTGCAAATTACAAGTCACAAGTCCATCCATACGCTCTGCCACTTTCATGAACACTCTCATATTCACTAGCAGTGGGCCAGTTTCAGGCTTAATTAACCTAACCCACAAGTGTATAAAGTAATCATTTCAATATTTTTACAGAGTAAACACAGGCAAGTGACATGACTAGCTCAGGCACACGAAGGCAATATGATGTTCGAATCTGTATCTACTTGACTTGATATAGTGCCTTTCCATAGTGCATGTTTCCTCCAAGCCATAATATAATTATTCCTTAAAAAGTCATTGTGTAATTATAGTGTGATTGCTTCTACAAAGCGAGAACTCTCAAGTGAAGATGCCTCATTTCAGGGTCTCCACTCTCCCATCTGCATCAGAAGGGATGCTATAAGGTAAGCAGCTTTAAGTTTTTTGACCCTCACTACTAAGAGACAGAGGTTAGGAGCAGGTGCTGATACAGCACATTGCCGCACCCACCACGTGACAAATCAACTCAGGATCCCAGATTAGGACCCGAGTGCAGCCCTGTGACAGATGACACCTCAGCACCACACCAGTTCAGATGGAGTGGAACAGTGGGAGGTTTTTATGTTGGCTGGAGTGCCAATTCTGCCACCAAGGCTTTTTCCTTGCAGGATGGAGAGCCTACATGCAGGGCTGGGTGCAGATTAACGTCATACCCAGGACAGAGAAATTGCAGGCTAAGGGCCTCGCTCAAGGGCCCAACAGACTGGAGTCACTTTGGGTGTTTACGGGATTTGAACCGGCAACCTTCCGATTGCCAGCGCAGATCCCTAGCCTCACATTTCACTGATAAGGGCGCAGCGTATTTCATCTTTTGTCAAGAAGGATTTACAATGACTTTAATTCCTCCAATGACTGAGGGAAGTTCAAATTTCTCCATCTGTTCTGATGAACTTCTACAGGTTGTGAGGGACAAGTGTGGACCCCATTCCCTTGCCTGGCAAGGAGGCCTTGATAACAAAAGGCCAGGGATGGAATGACGATATCTCCAGATCTTACAACGAATCCATCGGGGCTGCCATCCTAATAGCCACTGAGCAACACCTGGGATGGTCTTAGGAACTGGGAAGGACAGCACAGTGGGTGACTGCCTGCTACGGACACACTGTCCACCTGTACACTGGGTCAGGAAAGCCCTATTATGGACCCCTGCTGGGCAGCAGGAGAGTTGTGGACCCTTGGGCCTGTCCCTGTCAGGTTCTGTGGGGGCCACCCAGGGAAGCTGTCGGATAGAGATGATACAAGTACCACCATAGTCCTGCCTGACCCAGAAGTGCTCCTGGAGACAATTAACTAAGTAGTGCAAGTACTCCTGGGACCAGAGTTAAAAGAGAGCCCTCCACTTGGCTCAGGGAGTCGGAGTTTGGAAGGAAGAAGACAATACTCGCCGGAAGGAGTAAAAGAGGGACTGGAAAAGAAAGGAAGGAAGGATTGTATTGTGGTGATTGGGGAAACAAGAACCCTGGAAAGACGATTTGTTTAATAAAAATACCTTCACTTCAACCTGGGCTGTCAGTGTGTAGTTGTGTCTGGAGTTGTGGTGCTCAGTGACGCCCCCTACAGGCCACAGGGTGGACAGTGGAGTCCAACCTCACTGGCTGTGGTGTAAAGGGTGGTGATGGTGGCACAGAATTTGACTGGCACTCCAATGCCTTCTGTTCAGGACAAACACAACACTTGCAGCCTTCAGAGATTCTACCAGCATTATTGAAGAGCTTTCGTATCTGAGAGCTTCTTGATATATAATACTTTTGGTTTTGCTATCAGGGGCGAGAATGTAGCGCTGATCTGTTTGCCAAAAATGTAAAAAGTTAGTAAGGTATCTCTGGCCAAGCGTAACGTAGGTGCGCTCCAACGTCAAACGTTGCCTCTGTTTCTGATCGTGTTCAGCTCTGACGGGAGAGCAACCCCCGAGTGGGGAGAAGAACACCTGACAATGAACAGGTACCCTCTAAAACACACGTGTAGCTCCGACCTCTCCCTCAAAACCGTCAAACGTTACTCTTTAACAATCCCTAGATGATCATGTCTGCTGAACAAACAGGTATCGCTAGCTAAGTGGAGGCAAGGTGCGCTCCAACACGTGGCGAGAAGTAGAGCGTCTCGAATGGAGGCTGGCGCGTGAGTGAGGGGGGCCCCGCCCAGCTCTCCACTCCTGAGGTCCCGCCTCTCCCTCCCCTCGGCCCGCAGCTTCTCTCTCGGATTCGCGTGAATAAATCGGTGCCTCAACCGAACTATGGCACTTAGCATGATGAGAGAAGTCACAAAATCAACCGGAATGTTCCAGCAAATTATAGATCCGTGAAGTAATTCTCTCGTTCGCTAGCTAAGCGGAGGGAAGATGCGTCCTGAGGCTGGCATGTGAGTGAAGAGGGCCTGGCCTCCTCCACTCAGCCCACTGCGCGTTTCTCGGATTTGTGCGAATAAATCGGTACCGCAAGCGAACTATGATACTTCGTGTGATGAGAGAAGTCACAAAATCAACCGGAATGTTCCAGCAAATTATAGATCCGTGAAGTAATTCTCTCGTTCGCTAGCTAAGCGGAGGGAAGATGCGTCCTGAGGCTGGCATGTGAGTGAAGAGGGCCTGGCCTCCTCCACTCAGCCCACTGCGTGTTTCTCGGATTTGCGTGAATAAATCGAGGCCTCAACCGAACTATGGTACTTAGCGTGATGAGGGAAGTCGCAAAATCAACTGGAATGTTCAAGCAAATTCTAGAAAAAAAAACCAACCAAAATCCGTGAAGTAATTCTCTCGTTTGCTAGCTAAGTGGAGGGAAGATGCGTCCTGAGGCTGGCATGTGAGTGAAGAGGGCCTGGCCCCCTCCACTCAGCCCACTGCGTGTTTCTCGGATTTGTGCGAATAAATCGGTACCGCAAGCGAACTATGATACTTCGTGTGATGACAGAAGTCACAAAATCAACCGGAATGTTCCAGCAAATTATAGATCCGTGAAGTAATTCTCTCGTTCGCTAGCTAAGCGGAGGGAAGATGTGCCCTGAGGCTGGCATGTGAGTGAAGAGGGCCTGGCCTCCTCCACTCAGCCCACTGCGTGTTTCTCGGATTTGTGCGAATAAATCGGTACCGCAAGCGAACTATGATACTTCGTGTGATGAGAGAAGTCACAAAATCAACCGGAATGTTCCAGCAAATTATAGATCCGTGAAGTAATTCTCTCGTTCGCTAGCTAAGCGGAGGGAAGATGTGCCCTGAGGCTGGCATGTGAGTGAAGAGGGCCTGGCCTCCTCCACTCAGCCCACTGCGTGTTTCTCGGATTTGCGTGAATAAATCGAGGCCTCAACCGAACTATGGTACTTAGCGTGATGAGGGAAGTCGCAAAATCAACTGGAATGTTCAAGCAAATTCTAGAAAAAAAACCAACCTAAATCCGTGAAGTAATTCTCTCGTTTGCTAGCTAAGTGGAGGGAAGATGCGTCCTGAGGCTGGCATGTGAGTGAAGAGGGCCTGGCCCCCTCCACTCAGCCCACTGCGTGTTTCTCGGATTTGTGCGAATAAATCGGTACCGCAAGCGAACTATGATACTTCGTGTGATGACAGAAGTCACAAAATCAACCGGAATGTTCCAGCAAATTATAGGAAAAAAAAAAAGATCTAAATCTGTTAAGTAGTTCTCTCGTGAAAAACGGACAGACAGACATTGGATTTTTATATATATATATATATATATATATATATATATATATATATATATATATATATATAGAGTGTGACGAGCTGCTGGGGGCGAAACCCAGCCAGGACGCCTGGAAGGACCAGAGGAGGGATTACGCCTCGTCCGGACCACAAGGAAGCGACCGCCCTGGTGGCTATAGGGACCACGGGAAAGGAGCATGAACGCTCAACCCTTTAGGGGCTCGTGGTCACCACCAGGGGGCGCCCAAATACCTGGAGAGCCCTGGTCGTCAGCACTTCAACCACACCCGGAAGTGCTGGAGGGACGAAGACCAGGGACACTCCCTGGTGCTTCCGGGTGCACAGCCGGCACTTCAGCCACCCCAGGGAGTGCCAGCAGAAGTTCATCGGGAGGCACCTGGAGTATGTCCGGGTGAATATAAAAGGGGCCACCTCCCTCCATTCGATGGCTGGAGTCTGGTGGAAGAGGAAAGAGCTCGGTGGAGAGGAGTGGAGGCGGTCAGGAGAAGAGAGGCATTCTTAAGAGGCCAGGACTGAAGGGTGACTGGTGCGGAGGCACTGGGTTGTGCGTGGTACACTTTCTATATAAAATACGAATAAACGTGGGTTGGCGTTTGAACCTTCGGTGTCCGCCTGTCTGTGTCCAGGCCACTTACCGCAAGAGATATTATATAAACCACACAAATGATTGCAAAAGGTAGAGCGACTCGAACGAAGGCTGACACGTGAGTGAGGAGGGTCCCACCCGGCTCCCTACTCCTAAGGTCCCACATCCCCCTTCCCTCGGCCTCTCTCGGATTAGCACGAATAAATCGCTGCTGCAACCAAACTATGATACCTAGCTTGATGAAAGAAGTCGCAAAATCAACTGGAATGTTCAAGCAAATTCTAGAAAAAAACCCAGTCTAAATCCGTGAAGTAGTTCTCTCGTTCGCTAGCTATGTGGAGGTAAGATGCACCCCGAGGCTGGCATGTGAGTGAGGAGGGCCTGCCCTCACTCCGCTCGGCCCACTGTGTTGCTCGGATTCATGCGAATAAATCGGTGCCGCAAGCAAACTATGATACCTAGCTTGATGAGAGAAATCGCAAAATCAACCGGAATGTTCAAGTAAATTATAGAAACAAACCCTGATCTAAATCTGTTAAGTAGTTCTCCTGTGAAAAGCGGACAGACAGACAGACGTTGGATTTAAAAAAAAATTTCAAGTAAACTTTTTTCACGTTGTCATTATGGGGTGTTGTGTAGAATTCTGAGGAAAAAAAATGAATTTAATCTATTTTGGAATAAGGCTGTAACATAACAAAATGTGGAAAAAGTGATGAAGCGCTGTGAATACTTTTTCAGATGCACTGTATTTTGTAATGCATGTGGTAATAACTTGCACTGCATTTTTCATTCTAACAGGTGGCGCTTCACAAACTTTACCACTGCAAATATCATATAATTGAGGAAACTGCCTGTAATGGATAGTAATATCTGGCATATAAGTTGATCATTTTCTTTTCATTGTCAAACAATATCTAATTATAAAATGTTTAACCTGGTAGAGAAGTTAAATAAACCAGTCATTGCTTGTGATCATTTATGACCCTACAAGATCAGATGAGAACTTTTGTTAAGTGCTGCTCTAGGCTTTTATTGTTTCTGACTAGCATAAATTATTTATGCCCTTGCTGAGTGTATTCCAGACATTCCATATATAGAATCAGGGGATTTGGCACTCAGGAAATCGGAATATTTGGTCAGAAATGGTGTATTTGGTTCATTTGGAAAGCTCATATTTTGTTTACATTTTTACCACATTGCTACTTTAGAGCTTTTGTATCTGCTCTCTCCTTCCCAGAGTGTTCTACGGCCTGTTCGTTGCTGACATCATTGATGTGACTGCTTAAAGATCATCCTCAGCCGTTATCCAGTTTGATGGATAAACCCAGTTGTGTTAAAAAACTTCATTTTTGCTTTGCCCTTCTTGGTTATTGTATCTCCACTTTTGTTTCTTGACTTTGACTTGTGGTTCTTGTTTTGGTTTTGACCCTCAAGCATGTTATCCTCCGGGTTAGACCTTTTCCCATTCCCTGACTATGTTTCTCCTGGTTAACTTCCATTTTTTCTTTTACTGTCTCTCACAAGTCAGTACACAGCAAAGAAATTTGAGATAGACCATTGAAGGCTACAGAGAAGAATTTATGATCCTCCAGAAAGAGGACAGGTTTTAGAAGAATGAGCACCCCATCCCCTTCCAGGAAGACAGACTGGGGGAATACAGGAGGCCAAGATGACAATCCAGGTGGCTAAGGATAAAAGACACAAACAGACCCACACTTGTCCAAGAAGTGTGTCAAGGACTGGATAGTGTGGTGAGTGGACTGGAAGAGGGACTACACCTCCATCCGGACCATGAGAGGGCAGCCACCCTGGATGATATGGGGCCCGTGGTCACCATCAGGGGGGCGCCCAGATGCCTGAGGAGCCCTGGCCCTAAGCACTTCTAACACACCTGGAAGTGCTGTGGTTGGGGGAAGTGCTTCTTGAGAAGACCAGGGACACCCGGAGTGCTTCCGGGTGCGCAGCCGGTACTTCTGCCACACTGGAGAGTGCCGGCAGAAGCTAATCGGGAGGCACCTGGAGCACGTCCGGGTGAGGATAAAAGGGGCCATCTCCCACCATTCAATGGGCTGGAGTCGGGTGAGGAGAGGACCAAGTCTTGTTGGAGAGGAGTGGAGGCGGCCTGAAGAAAGAGGAATTGGCTAAAGGCCTGGACTTTAGGGGGAGTTGTTTGGGGTTGTGTGTTTCACTGTAAATAAGAAATTACTAGCAACTGGGAGCCTGATCGAATCGGGCCACAAATTCTACGTTTGTGAAATCAATACTTTCTCTGCAAAGAATTATTTGTTTTTTTAAGTCCCTGAAATGATTTTGTTCTAATATATACAAGATTTGAGCAAATTTTGGTATTTCACCCTCTCCGGGGTGCAAGGGTCCAGATTGATGGTATATTTGGCCATGTATTCTGTAACAATATGGACCATGGCCTGGAGGCAGGGATATTTGTGCGCCCATGGATGCACAGGCTAATGCACTGTTGTACTTTCTGATATTTTCCAAGAAGTGCTTGGAGTTTGGGTCTAAATATGTCAACAGGTTCTTAAACCTGTCAGTGTATCTGTAAGGGTTAATTCACACTCGACCTTTATGGCAGCAATTGTATTCTCCACCTTGCTTGCTCTCACAGGTGAAGTTGAATGAGTTGCAGTGTTTGCACAGGTTGTCAAAGGCGCCAGAGTGGTGCTCGGGAAATTTGTCCTTAATAATATCTGTGTGATTGCACATGGCAATGCTATGCCGCTGAGCATTTTCACGCTGCAAGGCACGGGCTGCTCGATGTCTTTCTGCATTTGCGGCTGCTGGAGCTTCTTCAGCCGCTTCGCTTCGCACGGCTGGCACGATTTCTTTCAGCGTTAGTAGCATTTGTAGCCGCACGCTGCTCATCCATTTGTTGTGCACGTTGTGTACGTCTGGTCACATTAGCAAGTCTATGTTCCTTGTCAGTCATGTGACTTTGTTTCCTACGCATCATTTCTGCGGCTGCTGCTGTTGTGGCTGCATTGCGATCATCACTCATTTTAGATCTGAGATCGGCTAAAATTTAAACAATGACCGTTGTTAATATATAATAATATAGTTTGGAAGGAGCTTCTTTATACAAATCTTTTCTTTGTAAAATTGTCGAGATGGTTCGATTTCGTCATGCTGTACATATTAGCAAGATCAGTCACACGAACGCCACTCTCATATTTCCACACAATTTCCTTCTTTGTTTCGATTGTGATCGCTTTCTTTACCTTCTCTTCCTTCCTTGGCAATTATCGAAATAAATTATATAAATCACTGCACTGACTGAAATTTCATCCACAAACACAAGTATCTGGGCTCCGACTGACGCTTACGAACATTCTCGGCTGTTTGTTTACAATCGCACAAGTGGATACATGTGACCGCATTTGGGTCGTAACGCAAGACGTTGGTCGTAATTCAAAACAAAAATTTTGGTCGTAAATCAAGTTGTTCGCATGTCAGGCCGGTCGTATATCAAGGGTCGACTGTACTTGTGTTTCTGACTGGATGAGTAGTCATTTTCACAAACTAAATAAGGTGAAACCAGAAATCTTAGTGAGTGGCAAAAATGGATATAATGAGGGTATTAGAAAAAACTTGATTCATTAGGCTTAAAAGTCAAGACGGAGGTAAAGAATTTAGGGGTAATTATTGACTCTGACCTGAATTTTAAATCACATATTAATCAGATTACTAGGACAGCATTTTTCCATTTAAGAAATGTAGCAAAAGTTAGACCTCTTATAACTTGGCAAGACTCCGAAAAATGAGTTCACACTTTTGTTTTTCGTCGGCTAGATTACTGTAATGCACTCCTCTCAGGACCACCCAAAAAAAGACATCAATCAGTTACAACGAGTGCAGAATGGAGCTGCTAGAATCTTAACTAGGAAAAGAAAATCTGAGCACGTCACCCCAGTCTTAATGTCACTACACTGGTTACCTGTGCCATTTAGAATTGACATTAAAATACTGCTAATGGTTTACAAAACCTTAAATCAGTGGTTCTCAAACTGAGGGCCGGGCCCCCCTAGGGGGGGCGCGAAGATGTGAAAAAAAGAAAACAAGAATCGAAAATATGAAAAATACATCTATTGAAACCAAAACAAATGAACTTAAACTACATTCTGGTACTAGAAAAATAAATATAGAGTTAGATAAATGTCGATAATAGTTAAATAGGTATAATATAAATATGCAACTATGATATATCATTAATTAAAAAAGAACAAATTGGTATTAGTGGGCTCCTTTCAAAAATACGTTAGGGGGGGTGTGATTAAAACTGTTATGAAAACTCGGGTCGCAAATACTTAAAGGTTGAGAAATGCTGCCTTAAATCATCTGCTCCATCCTATATCTTGGACTGCCTCTCACCTTACACTCCTAATCGTAACCTTAGATCTTCAAATGAGGGTCTGATTATTATTCCAAGAGCTAAACTTAAAAGAAGTGGTGAGGCGACCTGCTGCTGTTATGCACCTAAAATCTGGAATAGCTGACCGATAGAAATTCGCCAGGCTAATACGGTGGAGCACTTTAAAAACTGCTAAAAACCCGTTATTGTAACATGGCTTTCTCATAACTTCATTTTAGTGTAACCCTGATGTTCTGTATAAACATTTAATTATCGTTTTCATCATGGCTCCACAATCCATAGTAACTCCTACATTCTCTGCTGTTCTTTTTCCGGTTCTCTGTGGTGATGATCTGCGCACCCCACCACCTGATCAGGGCAGTCCTTACATCGATGGATTGAAGGCCGGTGGTTCGCATGATCATCATCATCAAATTCTTTCACGTGAAGCCTGAAGACCACGAGGACTGATTGAGGTTATTGATGTCAGGTAGAATGCCCAATGGGTGCTGGGTGGTCTCGTGGCCACAGAACCCCTGCAGATTTTGTTTTTTTCCTCCAGCCCCTGGAGTTTTTATTTTTGTTTCTTGTTTTTATTCTTTAGTATTGCCTAATCTTATTTTTATATTTCTATTTTTATAGTCTTCTCTTTCTTCATCTTGTAAACCACTTTGAGTTACATCATTTGTATGAAAATGTGCTACAGAAATAAATGTTGTTGTTGATGTATAAATAAAAAGTGTAGCTTTCTCTCCTTTCTATCCTGGCAGTCTGTCTAATTGACTGGGGTTAGAAATATAAAAGGAAAGGGAGAGACTTGAACTACGGTAGCCGTCAACCCTGACACTGACCAGTCTGATGAGAGTAAACGTAGAAGGGCTTTAGATGGGATTTGGGGCAGTCCATTCTGGCCTACATAATAAGGAGTCCGAAAGTAAAAATAGGGTCACCCTAAGACCCTATCTTGATAAAACACTGACACTATAACAAAATAAAGGAACATTTAAATAAAGACAATAAAAAAGACTGACAGAGGGAGTACTAATCTTACTCAAGTCCATTAATCATTCTGGACATCTGCCCTCATTAAGGTAGCAAAATGAGAGCAGGATCAAATTGTGTAAATAAATAGCAAATTCTATGAACAACTATACAGAGGGCACACTGGCCTCCCTGAGTTTGAGAACCATGTGGTCAGACCATCAGCTACTACGTGACTGTCAATGGGCTACAAAGGGATTTAGCACGTCTCCTATCAGCCTTGTCAGTCAGTCAGTCATCATCCAACCTGCTATATTCTAACACAGGGTCACGGGAGCCAATCCCAGTCAACACAGAGCGCAAGGCAGGAACAAACCCCGGGCAGGGCGCCAACTCACTGCAGGGCACACACACACACACCAAGCACACATCCATCCATCCATTTTCCAACCCGCTGAATCCGAACACAGGGTCACAGGGGTCTGCTGGAGCCAATCCCAGCCAACACAGGGCGCAAGGCAGGAACAAATCCCTGGGCAGGGTGCCAACCCACAGCAGGACACACACACCAAGGACAATGCACCTAACCTGCATGTCTTTGGACTGTGAGAGGAAACAAGGGGAGAACATGCAAGCTCCCTATCAGCCTTGTGTTTTTCCTATTCTTCTTTTCAATTAAAAATTTCCTTTTTCCTTTTGCTCACGCCATCTGTTGGAATGAAAAATGCAATTCTTTTTATTATTACACGCAACAAACTCTAAACAAATCCAAATCATATTATGTGATATCATCGACTGTTAAATTCTGCTCCGTATTTGTAAAACTTTTATTTTTATACTGTATTGAGGATTTGTTCTGTTCTGTGTATTGTATTGTATTGACCCCCTTCTTTCTGACACCCACTGCACGCTCAACCTACCTGGAAAGGGGTCTCTCTCTGAACTTACTTTCCCGAGGTTTCTTTCATTTTTTTCCCTAGAAGGGTTTTTTTGGGAGTTTTTCCTTGTCTTTTTACAGAGTCAAGGCTGGGGGGCTGTCAACTGGTTAAAGCCAATTGCGGCACTTCTTGTGTGATTTTGGGCTATTCAAAAATAAATTGTATTGTATTGTAACAAACACCTTGGAATGGGAGAGTCGGGAGTGACGCCGTTCGTTGAGTGAGCGTGTGCAACGTGACATCATAGGAATGGTGGACTGCAGGTCACTTTAATTAGATGATGCTTCTGCATTTAGATTTAAGCGCTAGACTGATTGTCCGGCCAGCTAACAATACAATAACGCTCTACTTTTTGTTCAGTACAAGCATTGACAGGTGACACATGGTGATCGAATGTGTAATTATTTTATGTTCTCTAGCACTCTCCCCAAATCACTGAACAACCATTCTATAATGAAATTGTAATTGTATCAATTTGTCTGCAGCGTGACCAACGGCAAGTGATACAACTTGCTGATGAACACAAAGCGAGCCGTCGATGACTATCACCTGCGTGATCTGATCTGGCTCCTATTCATAACAGGCACCACTGCAAAGAATCTTACAGCTATGGCACCAATATTTTCTTGAAGATACTGAAGGGGCAATAACTAACTCAGCGGTACAGCGACACCTGTTATAATCCATACATCCCTTTTCCCTACCGAACACCAATTTGCTTTGTAGTTTTTGCAGAATGGGGTTATATTGCTACAATGTTTGTTCAGTGCTCAGGTAGCAAATCAGTGGATTACAGTCCAGCACAATAGCCACTAAGTGGCGACGCTGTGAACAAAAATGACTTCAATTTTTAAAAATCATCAAATAATGAGCAGCAGGCAGAATCTAGGCAGAAGTAAGCCTGCAGACCCCTAACCCCCCATTCCTTTTTCCGCCACCTTGGCTCTGCACAGCTGACCATCAGGAGTGCCAGATTGTTTTCAGGCCTAAATAGCCCAAAGCCCTCTAAAAAGCGGCACACAGAAGGATCTCATTAAGCCCTCCTCGCCCAGTTCCCTCCTCAGAAATGAGATCCCCTCTGGTGGTACAGACATGTGTTACTTTCTTTCATGTAAATTAGCATACAGTACTTTATATGTAAAAGCATATTACTTATGCAAATTGGTCATTTATTACTTCTGAAAATACCACAGAACATTGCAATTGTGCAAAATTAGCCCGGTATGACAGCCTCAAATTTTAGATTTTATTTTTGGAAAACAGTACAAAAAACACAACAAGGCTGGAGTTCTGCCTAACTGCTGAACTGGTAAGCATACACTTCACAAACTTGACATTTCTTGAATTTAATACTGTGTTATATGATGACGGTTTTATATTATTGCTATTATTCTATATATCTGTGAAATTAGCAAAACTTATAGGAAAAACATGAAAATAAAATGTAGCAGTCATTTGTGTGGTTTATATAATATCTCTCCATCCATCCCTCCATCCATTATCCAACCCGCTATATCCTAACTACAGGGTCACGGGGGTCTGCTGGAGCCAATCCCAGTCAACACAGGGTGCAAGGCAGGAAATAACCCCAGGCAAGGTGCCAGCCCACCACAATATAATATCTCTCTATATATAAAATCCAGCATCTGTCTGTCTGTCCGCTTTTCATGAGAGCGCTACTTCACAGATTTAGATCGTTTTTTTTCTAGAATTTACTCGAACATTCTGGTTGATTTTGCGACTTCTCTCATCGTGCTAAGAATCATAGTTTGCTTGCGGCACCAATTTATTTGGCATGAATCCGAGAGAAGCACAGTGGGCCGAGGTGATGGGGGGGACATGCCAGCCTCGGAGCGCATCTTACCTTCACTTAGCTAGCGAACAAGAGAACTACTTCACTACTATACATACATATATATATATATATATATATATATATATATATATATATATATATATATATATATATACAGTGGACCCTTGACTTACGAACTCAATTCATTCGCGAGGGCAGGTTGTAACTCAAGTTGGTTGTAAGTCAAAACTATTTTTCCCATAAGAAATAATGGAAATACCCATAATGCATTCCGAACCTCCCACAGCAACACTTACTTAATCTTTTCATAATAAAAAAGGGTTGTATAATGTGCATAATTTACCAAAAACACCAATAATTTTTGTAATGTACTAACCAAAAATTATAAAAAAATGAAGAGAAAAGAAGCTAAGGAAGGAAGAGAAGGTAACAAAGGTAAAGAAAGCGATCACAATCGAAACGAAGAAGGAAATTGTGTGGAAATATGAGAGTGGCGTTCGTGTGACCGATCTCGCTAATATGTACAGCATATCGAAATCCACCATCTTGACAATTTTACAAAGAAAAGATTTAACCATCTTCCATTTCATTCTCCTCCTCCTCCCTTCCTACAAGCCAAAGATATCAACTTAAATGGTGAGTACAGTATGAAATTGTTGTTTCTGGTAGGCTAGGCACTTTTTATAGGTTTTTGGTTAGTACATTAGAAAAATTATTTGTGTTTTTGGTAAATTATGCACATTATACAGTCCTTTTTATTATAAAAAGGTTAAGTAAGTATTGCTGTGGGAGGTTCAGAATGCATTATGGGTATTTCCATTATTTCTTATGGGAAAAATAGTCTTGACTTACAACCAGCCCTCACGAACGAATTGAGTTCGTAAGTCAAGGGTCCACTGTATTTTATTTATATTTTGACACTGCAGGGACTGCACCTAATTTCGTTGTATTTGTTATAATGACAATAAAGATATTCCGATTCTGAGTATATACAGTAGGCATAAGTCTTTTTAATCCTAACTCTTACATCTTAATGCTTAGTAAATTATAGTGTCTACTATTCTCATGCGCTTATAATACTTTTCTAATACGCAGAGATTACCAATTTTAAGAATATATTTTTCTAAAAGACCTGAAAGTAGCTGAACACTGTAGCCTGACCGAGCCTGAGAGCATCTGCAAAGAAGAACAGCAGAAAACAGCAAATCCAGGTGCGTGAAGCTTGTTTTGTCAGGCCTTAAGCTGGAATCAACAAAGTACTGAATAAAGGGCTGGAATACTTGTGTCAAGGTGATATTTCAGTTTTTTTTTTTATTTTTAATATATTTGCAAAAATTAGCTGATTTTTGCACAAGGCTACATAACAAAAAGTGCAAAACATGAAGGGGTCTGAATACCAACTTTATTAGTGGAGCGTGCAGACCCAAACCATGGAGTTTGCAAAGATGAATACAGGAAGAAAAGAACTCTGAGTTTCAGTGATTTGTATTATAAAGAACTTTCTATTGACGTGATAATTATTGTTTACTTTTTAAAGCTGGCATTGTTGTCAAATTCATAAATAATGAGGGGTGCACCATTTACAGCCTCACCTAGAGTCAAGCCCTGCTAGTCCTTTGGTGACTGAACCGCGTTGCTTCTAAACAGGAGCCATCCCTGAATGAGATGCCAGTCCATCACGGCAGTCATATTGCTTGCTCAGAGGTGTGGAATGACGTAGCAGCCTTATGGTTTAGCGCCCAGTTCTTTACCCAGTAGACCACGCAGGCTCTGGGATGAGTGAAGACTGGACAGAGGCATGTCCACTGCAGGAAAGGCAGAGCACTTTGGAGGTGGTAATTTAATTAATTTAACTATCTGAGGGCTCTGAAAAGCACACCAAACAACAGCTTCACATATAAATCAACATAAAACATCTGCTGCTGCGTGTTGTGGCTGCTGTCGGTGTCTGTTCGCCGTCTCCAGCGGCTGTGTTGGGGCGACTCGATGACCAGTAGGAATGCGCGGTGGGCGGCGGTGGCAGTGCGATGCAGTCTGGTGGACAGTGTCTGTCCTCCCAGGCAAACATTGCTGTAGATGCATCAGCTACACGGACGTGTTGAGCACTACGATCCACTCGGGACCGATCAGCTGATGCTGGTGTCTCACTTTCATTTTCGTTTTTCTTCTTCCAGATCACTTGCATCAAAATCGGAGTCGGACAAGTCAAGAGTGCGATTCAGAGATAAATACGCAAAATGTTGTCCACAGAGAATTTTACTTTGCACATTTGCTTTGGGTCTCCCACCAGATATCGATGCCATTTTAGAGGATGTTTTCTCATCGCTGCTTGTGCAGAAAATCGAGGTCAAATCAACAAAGCTAAATTTCCTTCTAGCAGAGAGAGTCAAAATAAAACGTAACGGCAAGTTTTGTCACTGTTTACAGCTGACTACCGAACTCTGCCCGTGAATTTCAACAAAAGTCAATATCCACCCTGAAACAGTTAATCTAGATATATAATGCACTAAGTCCATGGCAAGCAAGACGCACGCAAGACAGAGCCATGCCTGCCAACAATTCACTAAGCAGCTGACCATGGCACGCAAGACAGAGACCACGGGATACGCACGACAGAGCCATGCCCACCAACTCACAGAGCCCCGCCCACCAAGTATAAGACCACGGGATACGCACGACAGAGCCACGCCCGCCAACTCACAGAGCCCCGCCCAGCAACTCTAACCCTCGTTCTCCGTCCATTACCTTCACATTGTTTTCCTTTTTTTTCTGATCCCGTTCAACAACTATATGGCGACATCGACTTCTCAACTGTCACTCTGGAACAACTCAGTACGCGAGCGATATTAAGCCTCACCAATGAAGACTCGCTACACCTTAATGAACAAGTGCTGAAACTTGTCCGGGCGGCACAGTGGCGCAGTGATAGCGCTGCTGCCTCGCAGTAAGGAGACCTGGGTTCGCTTCCCGGGTCCTCCCTGCATGGGGTTTGCATGTTGTCTACGTGGGTTTCCTCCGGGCGCTCCGGTTTCCTCCCACAGTCCAAAGACATGCAGGTTAGGTGGATTGGCGATTCTAAATTGGCCCTAGTGTGTGTGCTTGGTGTGTGGGTGTGTTTGTGTGTGTGTCCTGCGGTGGGTTGGCGCCCTGCCCGGGATTGGTTCCCTGCCTTGCGCCCTGTGTTGGCTGGGATTGGCTCCAGCAGACCCCCGTGACCCTGTGTTTGGATTCAGCGGGTTGGAAAATGGATGGATGGATGGATGGATGAAACTTGTCCCTACCGATGAAGTGACATTCACCAGCGTTGACTCCATCGTCACAGACGATCCCGCAGATCAAGTTTCATTCCCCGAAGAATTTCTTAACAGTCTTACTCCTACTGGCATGCCTCCGCATAAACTCAAAATTAAAATTGGTTCAGTCATCATGCTTCTCAGAAACCTCCTGCCAGCAAGAAGTCTCTGTAATGGCACTGAACTTTCTGTTACCACTGCAATATACTGGAGTGTAAGACTATCGCAGCTGCTACCTCACAAACTGTCCTTATTCCCCGGATATCCCTGACCCCATCAGATTCAAATTTGCCTTTTACTTTTACACGCAGACAATTTCCTGTTAGATTGGCCTTTGCAATACAAAAAGATATGCCCATATCTGCCAAAACCAGTTTTCAGTTACGGACAATTGTATGTTGCTCTCTCCAGAGTTCCATCTTTTCATTCACTCACAGTTGTATCCTCAAACCCACCCCATTTGGACAACTGTGTCATTCAAGAAGTGTTCAGTCATCAATAAATAATTATGCGACGTATGCTACGCCGCGGGGTTGGCTAGTTAAGTTTAATTGGATTAAAGCTGGCAGCATGGTGGCACAGTGGTACCGCTGCGGCCTCGCAGTACGGAGACCTGGGTTTGCTTCCTGGGTCCTCCCTGCATGGAGTTTGCATGTTCTCCCCCTGTCTGCGTGGGTTTCCTCCCACAGTCCAAAGACATGCAGGTTAGGTGCATTGATGATTCTAAATTGTCCCTAGTGTGTGTATGTGTGTGCCCTGCGGTGGGCTGGTGACCTGCCCGGGGATTTGTTCCTGCCTTGTGCCCTGTGTTGGCTGGGATTGGCTCCAGCAGACCCCCGTGACCCTGTGTTAGGGTATAGTGGGTTGGACAATGACTGACTGACTGACTGACTGACTGCTGAATAATTTCTTGCATGAAAAACCTCAATGCTAACTGTCAGAGTGAATCCAGCAGGTGGCACTATCTCCCTGGTTGGAATACGTTCTTTTGTAATTGCAGCATGTTACATAACTCAAAGGGCAGCATGGTGGTGTGGTGGCAGCGCTGCTGACTCGCAGTTAGGAGACCCGAGTTTGCTTCCAGGGTCCTCCCTGCGTGGAGTTTGCATGTTCTCCCCGTGTCTACATGGGTTTCCTCCCACAGTCCAAAGACATGCAGGTTAGGTGCATTGGCGATCCTAAATTGTCCCGTGTGTGTGCTTGGTGTGTGGGAGTGGGTGTGTGCCCTGCTGTGGGCTGGCGCCCTGCCTGGGGTTGCGCCCTGTGATGGCTGGGATTGGCTCCAGCAGACCCCCGTGACCTTGTGTTCGGATTCAGCGGGTTGGATAATGGATGGATGGATGGATTAAAGCTTGTGGTTTACGGCCCAGCTCCTTATTCACTAGTCCACACACATACTCTGGACTGGATACAGTCGATCACAGAAGGTACAACCTTATAGTTTAAAGTCCAGTTCACTGCTAACTCAACCACACTGCTTCTAAACAGAAGCCATCCCTGCAATGCCCACTAGTCCATCAACAGCTGAAAAATATGCTCAAAGGTGTGGCGAGACATTGGCCAGTTCTTGACCAGCTGGACCACACTATCTCTAGGCAGGAGCAAGCCCTGAAATGGATGCCACTTCATCACAGCAGACATGATTTGGTCTGAAGTGTGAAACGATGTGGCAACCTTATGGTTTAGAGTTCTTTACCCACAAGGCCACCCAGGCTGTGGGATGAATGAGCACTGGACAGATGCTTGTCCATTGCAGAAAAGACAGAACACTTTGGAGGTGGTAATTTAATTAAATTAATTTAATTAAATTTACTGCTGGCGCCCTGCCCGGGGTTTGTTTCCTGCCTTGCACCCTGTGTTGGCTGGGATTGGCTCCAGCAGACCCCCGTGACCCTGTGTTTGGATTCAGCGGGTTGGAAAATGGATGGATGGATGGATGGATGAAACTTGTCCCTACCGATGAAGTGACATTCACCAGCGTTGACTCCATCGTCACAGACGATCCCGCAGATCAAGTTTCATTCCCCGAAGAATTTCTTAACAGTCTTACTCCTACTGGCATGCCTCCGCATAAACTCAAAATTAAAATTGGTTCAGTCATCATGCTTCTCAGAAACCTCCTGCCAGCAAGAAGTCTCTGTAATGGCACTGAACTTTCTGTTACCACTGCAACAGTCCTTTGGTGACTGAACCGCGTTGCTTCTAAACTGGAGCCATCCCTGAATGAGATGCCAGTCCATCACGGCAGTCATATTGCTTGCTCAGAGGTGTGGAATGACGTAGCAACCTTATGGCTTAGCGCCCAGTTCTTTACCCAGTAGACCACGCAGGCTCTGGGATGAGTGAAGACTGGACAGAGGCATGTCCACTGCAGGAAAGGCAGAGCACTTTGGAGGTGGTAATTTAATTAATTTAACTATCTGAGGGCTCTGAAAAGCACACCAAACAACAGCTTCACATATAAATCAACATAAAACATCTGCTGCTGCGTGTTGTGGCTGCTGTCGGTGTCTGTTCGCCGTCTCCAGCGGCTGTGTTGGGGCGACTCGATGACCAGTAGGAATGCGCGGTGGGCAGCGGTGGCAGTGCGATGCAGTCTGGTGGACAGTGTCTGTCCTCCCAGGCAAACATTGCTGTAGATGCATCAGCTACACGGACGTGTTGAGCACTACGATCCACTCGGGACCGATCAGCTGATGCTGGTGTCTCACTTTCATTTTCGTTTTTCTTCTTCCAGATCGCTTGCATCAAAATCGGAGTCGGACAAGTCAAGAGTGCGATTCAGAGATAAATACGCAAAATGTTGTCCACAGAGAATTTTACTTTGCACATTTGCTTTGGGTCTCCCACCAGATATCGATGCCATTTTAGAGGATGTTTTCTCATCGCTGCTTGTGCAGAAAATCGAGGTCAAATCAACAAAGCTAAATTTCCTTCTAGCAGAGAGAGTCAAAATAAAACGTAACGGCAAGTTTTGTCACTGTTTACAGCTGACTACCGAACTCTGCCCCTGAATTTCAACAAAAGTCAATATCCACCCTGAAACAGTTAATCTAGATATATAATGCACTAAGTCCATGGCAAGCAAGACGCACGCAAGACAGAGCCATGCCTGCCAACAATTCACTAAGCAGCTGACCATGGCACGCAAGACAGAGACCATGGGATACGCACGACAGAGCCATGCCCGCCAACTCACAGAGCCCCGCCCAGCAACTCTAACCCTCGTTCTGCGTCCATTACCTTCACATTGTTTTCCTTTTTTTTCTGATCCCGTTCAACAACTATATGGCGACATCGACTTCTCAACTGTCACTCTGGAACAACTCAGTACACGAGCGATATTAAGCCTCACCAATGAAGACTCGCTACACCTTAATGAACAAGTGCTGAAACTTGTCCGGGCGGCACAGTGGCGCAGTGATAGCGCTGCTGCCTCGCAGTAAGGAGACCCGGGTTCGCTTCCCAGGTCCTCCCTGCATGGGGTTTGCATGTTGTCTGCGTGGGTTTCCTCTGGGCGATCCAGTTTCCTCCCACAGTCCAAAGACATGCAGGTTAGGTGGATTGGCGATTCTAAATTGGCCCTAGTGTGTGTGCGCTTGGTGTGTGGGTGTGTTTGTGTGTGTGTCCTGCGGTGGGTTGGCGCCCTGCCCGGGATTGGTTCCCTGCCTTGCGCCCTGTGTTGGCTGGGATTGGCTCCAGCAGACCCCCGTGACCCTGTGTTTGGATTCAGCGGGTTGGAAAATGGATGGATGGATGGATGGATGAAACTTGTCCCTACCGATGAAGTGACATTCACCAGCGTTGACTCCATCGTCACAGACGATCCCGCAGATCAAGTTTCATTCCCCGAAGAATTTCTTAACAGTCTTACTCCTACTGGCATGCCTCCGCATAAACTCAAAATTAAAATTGGTTCAGTCATCATGCTTCTCAGAAACCTCCTGCCAGCAAGAAGTCTCTGTAATGGCACTGAACTTTCTGTTACCACTGCAATATACTGGAGTGTAAGACTATCGCAGCTGCTACCTCACAAACTGTCCTTATTCCCCGGATATCCCTGACCCCATCAGATTCAAATTTGCCTTTTACTTTTACACGCAGACAATTTCCTGTTAGATTGGCCTTTGCAATACAAAAAGATATGCCCATATCTGCCAAAACCAGTTTTCAGTTACGGACAATTGTATGTTGCTCTCTCCAGAGTTCCATCTTTTCATTCACTCACAGTTGTATCCTCAAACCCACCCCATTTGGACAACTGTGTCATTCAAGAAGTGTTCAGTCATCAATAAATAATTATGCGACGTATGCTACGCCGCGGGGTTGGCTAGTTAAGTTTAATTGGATTAAAGCTGGCAGCATGGTGGCACAGTGGTACCGCTGCGGCCTCGCAGTACGGAGACCTGGGTTTGCTTCCTGGGTCCTCCCTGCATGGAGTTTGCATGTTCTCCCCCTGTCTGCGTGGGTTTCCTCCCACAGTCCAAAGACATGCAGGTTAGGTGCATTGATGATTCTAAATTGTCCCTAGTGTGTGTATGTGTGTGCCCTGCGGTGGGCTGGTGACCTGCCCGGGGATTTGTTCCTGCCTTGTGCCCTGTGTTGGCTGGGATTGGCTCCAGCAGACCCCCGTGACCCTGTGTTAGGGTATAGTGGGTTGGACAATGACTGACTGACTGACTGACTGACTGCTGAATAATTTCTTGCATGAAAAACCTCAATGCTAACTGTCAGAGTGAATCCAGCAGGTGGCACTATCTCCCTGGTTGGAATACGTTCTTTTGTAATTGCAGCATGTTACATAACTCAAAGGGCAGCATGGTGGTGTGGTGGCAGCGCTGCTGACTCGCAGTTAGGAGACCCGAGTTTGCTTCCAGGGTCCTCCCTGCGTGGAGTTTGCATGTTCTCCCCGTGTCTACATGGGTTTCCTCCCACAGTCCAAAGACATGCAGGTTAGGTGCATTGGCGATCCTAAATTGTCCCGTGTGTGTGCTTGGTGTGTGGGAGTGGGTGTGTGCCCTGCTGTGGGCTGGCGCCCTGCCTGGGGTTGCGCCCTGTGATGGCTGGGATTGGCTCCAGCAGACCCCCGTGACCTTGTGTTCGGATTCAGCGGGTTGGATAATGGATGGATGGATGGATTAAAGCTTGTGGTTTACGGCCCAGCTCCTTATTCACTAGTCCACACACATACTCTGGACTGGATACAGTCGATCACAGAAGGTACAACCTTATAGTTTAAAGTCCAGTTCACTGCTAACTCAACCACACTGCTTCTAAACAGAAGCCATCCCTGCAATGCCCACTAGTCCATCAACAGCTGAAAAATATGCTCAAAGGTGTGGCGAGACATTGGCCAGTTCTTGACCAGCTGGACCACACTATCTCTAGGCAGGAGCAAGCCCTGAAATGGATGCCACTTCATCACAGCAGACATGATTTGGTCTGAAGTGTGAAACGATGTGGCAACCTTATGGTTTAGAGTTCTTTACCCACAAGGCCACCCAGGCTGTGGGATGAATGAGCACTGGACAGATGCTTGTCCATTGCAGAAAAGACAGAACACTTTGGAGGTGGTAATTTAATTAAATTAATTTAATTAAATTTACTGCTGGCGCCCTGCCCGGGGTTTGTTTCCTGCCTTGCACCCTGTGTTGGCTGGGATTGGCTCCAGCAGACCCCCGTGACCCTGTGTTTGGATTCAGCGGGTTGGAAAATGGATGGATGGATGGATGGATGAAACTTGTCCCTACCGATGAAGTGACATTCACCAGCGTTGACTCCATCGTCACAGACGATCCCGCAGATCAAGTTTCATTCCCCGAAGAATTTCTTAACAGTCTTACTCCTACTGGCATGCCTCCGCATAAACTCAAAATTAAAATTGGTTCAGTCATCATGCTTCTCAGAAACCTCCTGCCAGCAAGAAGTCTCTGTAATGGCACTGAACTTTCTGTTACCACTGCAATATACTGGAGTGTAAGACTATCGCAGCTGCTACCTCACAAACTGTCCTTATTCCCCGGATATCCCTGACCCCATCAGATTCAAATTTGCCTTTTACTTTTACACGCAGACAATTTCCTGTTAGATTGGCCTTTGCAATACAAAAAGATATGCCCATATCTGCCAAAACCAGTTTTCAGTTACGGACAATTGTATGTTGCTCTCTCCAGAGTTCCATCTTTTCATTCACTCACAGTTGTATCCTCAAACCCACCCCATTTGGACAACTGTGTCATTCAAGAAGTGTTCAGTCATCAATAAATAATTATGCGACGTATGCTACGCCGCGGGGTTGGCTAGTTAAGTTTAATTGGATTAAAGCTGGCAGCATGGTGGCACAGTGGTACCGCTGCGGCCTCGCAGTACGGAGACCTGGGTTTGCTTCCTGGGTCCTCCCTGCATGGAGTTTGCATGTTCTCCCCCTGTCTGCGTGGGTTTCCTCCCACAGTCCAAAGACATGCAGGTTAGGTGCATTGATGATTCTAAATTGTCCCTAGTGTGTGTATGTGTGTGCCCTGCGGTGGGCTGGTGACCTGCCCGGGGATTTGTTCCTGCCTTGTGCCCTGTGTTGGCTGGGATTGGCTCCAGCAGACCCCCGTGACCCTGTGTTAGGGTATAGTGGGTTGGACAATGACTGACTGACTGACTGACTGACTGCTGAATAATTTCTTGCATGAAAAACCTCAATGCTAACTGTCAGAGTGAATCCAGCAGGTGGCACTATCTCCCTGGTTGGAATACGTTCTTTTGTAATTGCAGCATGTTACATAACTCAAAGGGCAGCATGGTGGTGTGGTGGCAGCGCTGCTGACTCGCAGTTAGGAGACCCGAGTTTGCTTCCAGGGTCCTCCCTGCGTGGAGTTTGCATGTTCTCCCCGTGTCTACATGGGTTTCCTCCCACAGTCCAAAGACATGCAGGTTAGGTGCATTGGCGATCCTAAATTGTCCCGTGTGTGTGCTTGGTGTGTGGGAGTGGGTGTGTGCCCTGCTGTGGGCTGGCGCCCTGCCTGGGGTTGCGCCCTGTGATGGCTGGGATTGGCTCCAGCAGACCCCCGTGACCTTGTGTTCGGATTCAGCGGGTTGGATAATGGATGGATGGATGGATTAAAGCTTGTGGTTTACGGCCCAGCTCCTTATTCACTAGTCCACACACATACTCTGGACTGGATACAGTCGATCACAGAAGGTACAACCTTATAGTTTAAAGTCCAGTTCACTGCTAACTCAACCACACTGCTTCTAAACAGAAGCCATCCCTGCAATGCCCACTAGTCCATCAACAGCTGAAAAATATGCTCAAAGGTGTGGCGAGACATTGGCCAGTTCTTGACCAGCTGGACCACACTATCTCTAGGCAGGAGCAAGCCCTGAAATGGATGCCACTTCATCACAGCAGACATGATTTGGTCTGAAGTGTGAAACGATGTGGCAACCTTATGGTTTAGAGTTCTTTACCCACAAGGCCACCCAGGCTGTGGGATGAATGAGCACTGGACAGATGCTTGTCCATTGCAGAAAAGACAGAACACTTTGGAGGTGGTAATTTAATTAAATTAATTTAATTAAATTTACTGCTGGCGCCCTGCCCGGGGTTTGTTTCCTGCCTTGCACCCTGTGTTGGCTGGGATTGGCTCCAGCAGACCGCCGTGACCCTGTAATTAGGATATAGTGGGTTGGATAATGGATGGATGGATGGATGGATAGATAATTAATTTTAATCGAATTAAACCTTGTGGTTTACAGCTCAGCTCCTTATTCACTAAAACACAATGTCTAGGTAGAAGCAACCCCTCACTCTTAAAAATAACGGTTCTTGAATGTCGCTCTATGGTTCTTTACCGGGTTGTGTGGTTGCTCATACAGCCTGTGCTTGACCGAGCACCATTTCATTCTGGGAAGGGATCTTTGCATATGAAGTTGGTTCTTTGTTCTTTGAAAAACTTCCAAATTTGTACAAAAACAACCCAACATCATTAATGTATGGTAGGCGACCTAGCAGGACACTCACAGATTAAGAAAACGTGGAGTTAGCCTGTGCTAGTGGATGCATGCAGGTCTTTTGAAATCATAACCCATTGGTATTTCACAAATCTGTGGAGCCTGTTACGGATCTAAATACATCTATCTGGAACTGTTCAAGTGGATGGGTCTCAAAAAACGGGCATTGCCCGGAAGAACCACTTTGGCACCTTTAACTTTCGGAGTGCTGGTCGCAGCACAGCAGAGATATGGGTTCAGAAGTGTGCAGTGAAGTGACAACCTTATGGTTGAAAGACCAGTTCTTTGCCCACTCACTGAACAATGGACAGGATGCTGGACCATCACAGGATAGACTGAGTCACTTGGAAGTGGCAATTTAATGGGTAGACTATTGCCTCTAAATGGTAGCCATCCCTGAAGAGGATGCCAGTCCATCACAGGGCTAAGACAAATCAGTCAGTCATAGGTGGCATCTGAAATGGCAACCTGCAGTTACCCCTAGGTAGGAGCTGAACTTGGATGGGGTGCCAGTCTTTCACAGAGCAGATGTAGTTGCTTGGCAATGGGAATTAAACAGGCAGCCTAGTGATGAAGAGCACACTTGCTTTCCCATTATGCTCTGCCGTCTTATAACAGCACTAAAAGCCCCTCCAGTCCTGACATTAAGCATTAAGACTTCAGCACGGCAGAATCCTTCAGAACGTCTGACTTCTTTCTTTTTCCCCGACCCCACTAAAAGCCGACTTTTTCATGCGTGTTTCTCTCCAGCCAGATAGAACAAACACGCCAGCCTATCCACCCCACACAATTTCTCCAACTTTCTATGTGCCTCCATTCCCGAGGAACACTGATGCAGCATTCACACCGCAGAGCAACCTGTTTCTCTAAACGGCAACGCAGAGCTTGTCGCAGAACCGCCTGTCCCATCCTGGGAAAACACAATTGCTCTGCAAGTCTCAGCAGCACTTGCCTGCAACACGCTATGTACGCCTGGGGCTGGACAGGCTCTGGTTCCGGGATGCTGAACTGTATTATTCGCTAAGGATTTCCAGTAGCCATCAGAGAAGGCTCATTAAGCTGCCTGTGGCTCTTACATTTGCCTTCCTCTCCCAGACTCTCTGGTAGCAGTAATTGCTTCTCTTGTCCTTGTATCTGGCTAACAGATTCGAGTGAGATGTCTGGGTAAGAGCCCGCTTGCCGGAGGGCTTCTTGTTTCCATAGTAACTACAGATTTTTTTTGCAGACTCGCAGGCCCAGATTTGCTGCAACACCGCTGACAACAGCCGGCATTTCCCTGGACTGTCCAAAACTCAATTTCTCACTTCTAAAAGCAGTAACAAAATGCACAATCAAATAAAAGATATTTTACACAACATACTATGGGGATAAGCACTGTATACAAAAATCTGCGTGCATTGCAGACAGTCATATGAAAAAGTTTGGGAACCCCTCTTAATTCTTTGGATTTTGGTTTCTCATTGGCTGAGCATTCAAAGTAGCAACTTCCTTTTAATATCTGACATGGCTTATGGAGACAGTAGTATTTCAGCAGGGACATTAAGTTTATTGGATTAACAGAAAATATGCAATATGCATCATAACAAAATTAGACAGGTACATAAATGTGGGCACCCCAACAGAGATATGACATCAATACTTAGTTGAGCCTGCTTTTGCAAATCTAACAGCCTCTAGACGCTGTCCTCCTGTAGCCTTTGATGAGTGTCTGGATTCTGGATGGAGGTATTTCTGACCATTCTTCATACAAAATCTCTCCAGTTCAGTTCAATTTGATGGCTGCCAAGCACGGACAGCCTGCTTCAAATCATCCCATAGATTTTCGATGATATTCAAGTCAGGGGACATTCCAGAACATTGTACTTCTCCCTCTGCATGAATGCCTTTGTAGATTTCGAATTGTGTTTTGGGTCATCGTCTTGTTGGAATATCCAACCCCTGCGTAACTTCAACTTTGTGACTGATGCTTGAACATTATCCTGAAGAATTTGTTGATATTGGGTTGAATTCATCCAACCCTCGACTTTAACAAGGGCCCCAGTCCCTGAACTAGCCACACAGCCCCACAGCATGATGGAACCTCCACCAAATTTGACAGTAGGTAGCAGGTGTTTTTCTTGGAATGCGGTGTTCTTCTTCCGCCATGCAAAGCTCTTTTTGTTATGTCCAAATAACTCAATTTTTGTCTCATCAGTCCAAAGCACTTTGTTCCAAAATGAATCTGGTTTGTCTAAATGAGCATTGGCATACAACAAGCGACTCTGTTTGTGGTGTGAGTGGAGAAAGGGCTTCTTTCTCATCACCCTGCCATACAGATGTTCTTTGTGCAAATTGTGCTGAATTGTAGAACGATGTATAGATACACCATCTGCAGCAAGATGTTCTTGCAGGTCTTTGGAGGTGACCTGTGGGTTGTCTGTCACCATTCTCACAATCCTGCTCATATGCCGCTCCTGTATTTTTATTGGCCTGCCAGACCTGCTGGGTTTAACAGCAACTGTGCCTGTGGCCTTCCATTTCCTGATTCCATTCCTTACAGTTACAGAAACCGACAGTTTAAACCTCTCAGATAGCTTTTTGTAGCCTTCCCCTAAACCAGGAGACTCAACAATCTTTGTTTTCAGATCTTTTGAGAGTTGCTTTGAGGATCCCATGCTGTCACTCTTCAGAGGAGAGTCAAAGGTAAGCACAACTTGTAATTGACCACCTTAAATACCTTTATATCTCATGATTGGACACACCTGTCTATGAAGTTCAAGGCTTAACGAGCTCATCACACCAATTTGGTGTTGTAAGTAATCAGCATTGAGCAGTGACAGGCATTCAAATCAGCACAATGACAAGGGGACCCACATTTGTGCACAGCCAGTTTTTCACATTTGATTTAATTTCATACAACTAAATACTGCGTCACTAAAAATCTTTGTTCGGAAAACACCGCAGTACTCAGATGTTCCTAGGAAATGAAAGACATACCACTGTTATCTTTGGTGTTGAAAGTAAAGTAATTTATTATGCAGGCTGAGAGGGGTTCCCAAACTTTTTTCATATGACTGTATGTATGTAGACTATTAATACACTACTGGTCAAAAGATTTAGAACATCTCAGTTTTTCTTCCAATTTAATCAGCTGAAATACAATGAATGACCTAAAATGGTGAAAAGGTAAGCAGTAAACTGCCAGAGGTTTAAATTTAAAATTTAAGTTAGCAAAAAAGGAAATATCAGAATATTACAAATGGAAACTAATAGGTTTTAACCTACAGATGTTCTGCAGTAATAAAATTAAGTTGAAGCAAACAGTTTGTGCAGGTGTCCCAACTTCTGTTGATTACTTAAAAAACTTCTCTCTGCCTTAAATCAGAGTTGGAGCAGACTGTGTTACTACACTCTCTGAAGTCCAACTTGGACAATATTCCAGTGATAATGGCAAGAAAATGGAAATTAATAAATTAAAAAATAAAATGTGACAGAGTGTTATTACAATTTGCTGACGACACTGCTATCGTAGGCTGCATCAGGAGTGGGCAGGAGGAGGAGTATAGAAACCTCATCAAGGACTTTGTTAAATGGTGCGACTTAAACCACCTACAACTGAACACCAGCAAAACCAAGGAACTGGTGGTGGATTTTAGGAGACCCAGGCCCCTCATGGACCCCGTGATCATCAGAGGTGACTGTGTGCAGAGGGTGCAGACCTATAAATACCTGGGAGTGCAGCTGGACGATAAATTAGACTGGACTGCCAATACTGATTCTCTGTGCAAGAAAGGACAGAGCCGCCTGTACTTCCTTAGAAGACTGGCATCCTTCAACATCTGCAGTAAGATGCTGCAGATGTTCTATCAGATGGTTGTGGCGAGTGCCATCTTCTATGCAGTGGTGTGCTGGGGAGGCAGCATTAAGAAGAAGGATGCCTCACGCCTGGACAAACTGGTGAGGAAGGCAGGCTCTGTTGTTGGCATGGAGCTGGACAGTTTAACATCTGTGGCAGAGCGAAGGGCGCTCAGCAGGCTCCTATCAATTATGGAGAATCCACTACATCCATTAAACAGTGTCATCTCCAGACAGAGGAGCAGTTTCAGTGACAGACTGCTGTCACTGTCCTGCTCCACTCACAGACTGAGAAGATCATTCCTCCCCCAAACTATGCAACTCTTCAATTCCTCCAGAGAGGGTAAACGTTGAACATTATTCAAGTTATTGTCTATTTTTTTATCTGCATTTTTTATTACTCTTTAATTTAATATTTTTGCTGCTGGAATATGTGAATTTCCCCCTGGGATTAATAAAGTATCTATCTATCTATCTATCTATCTCTATCTATCTACCCTTGGAGGTGTAGACCTTTCATTTAGAGCAGGGGTTGCCAACTCCGGTCCTGGAGGGCCCCAGTGGCTGCAGGTTTTCATTCTAACCCTTTTTTTAATGAGTGCCCTGTTTGTGCTGCTAATTAACTTCTTGAAAATTCATTTTAATTGACTTGTTTTTTAAGATTTGTTTCCCTGAATTTTTTCATTGTTCCTCTGAATCGCTTCATCATTTTTATTATTATTATTATTATTATTATTATTATTACCACGTTTATTTTAACTTCACCTGTTTGTTGTCTGGTACAAATCTTCTAATGCAGAGTTTCTCAACCTTTAACTATTTGCAACCCGAGTTTTCATAACAGTTTTAATCACCCAAAAACGTCTTTTTTGAAAGGAGCCCACTAATACCAATTTGTTCTTTTTAAATTAATGATATATCATTGATGCATATTTTATTATACCTACTTAACTTTTATCGACATTTATCTAACTCTATATTTATTTTTCTAGTATCAGAATGTAGTTTAAGTTAATTTGTTTTGGTTTCAATAGATGTATTTTTCATGTTTTCTTTTTTTCACATCTTCACACCAACTTGGGGGGCCCACCCCACAGGTTAAGAACCACTGTTCTAATCGATATTTAACCCACTTCCTATTGTCCAAATGACTTTTGGAAATTTTGCCCACTTACTCACTTCCAGTGCCAACACATGAATCAATAATCAGTTTCACTAATTGATCAATTAATCCATGTTGATTAAGAAATTAAATTTTCATATGAAGAATAGATAGATAGATAGAATAGTTCAAGATTTCACCAATAGATGGTGCTAGTAAGGGATAGAAATATTAAAGGAAGTGTTAAAATATCGATTACAAAATTATACTAAAACAAACCATCCATCCATCCATTTTCCAACCCGCTGAATCCGAACACAGGGTCACGGGGGTCTGCTGGAGCCAATCCCAGCCAACACAGGGCACAAGGCAGGAACCAATCCCGGGCAGGGTGCCAACCCACCGCAGGACACACACAAACACACCCACACACCAAGCACACACTAGGGACAATTTAGAATCGCCAATCCACCTAACCTGCATGTCTTTGGACTGTGGGAGGAAACTGGAGCGCCCGGAGGAAACCCACGCAGACACGGGGAGAACATGCAAACTCCACGCAGGGAGGACCCGGGAAGTGAACCCAGGTCCCCAGGTCTCCCAACTGCGAGGCAGCAGCGCTACCCACTACGCCACCGTGCCGCCCTAAAACAAACCCAAGACTAAAAAGTTGAAAATAATATATATATATATAAAATACTTTTTAAAAACCAGGCTTATATTAAGTTACAAAGTGTACTAAAAAGTAAAAAATAAATCTCTCATACATCACTCGTAAAATAAAAGCGTGGATGCTTTTCATCAATCAACATTCAAAAAACACTTCTTAAAATCTTAGCAAAAGCGCCCTATCCACAGAATCAATTTCTTCCATTCCATCATCAAGGGCAACACCAAAGAGCGGTCAAAGGACATCAGGGACAAGGCTGGAATGGACTACAAGGCCATCAGCAAGAAGCTTGGTGAGAAGGTGACAACTGTTGGTGTGATTATTGGGAAATGGAAGAAATATAAAATGACCATCAGTCACCCTCACTCTGGAGCTCCATGCAAGATCTTGCCTCATGGGGTGAGGATGATCATTAAAAATGTGAGGGATCAGTCCAAAACTACACAGGAGGAGCCTGTTAATGATCTGAAGGCAGTTGGGACCACCACAGTCACCAAGAACGCCATTGGTAACACACTACGCCATCATGGATTGAAATCTTGCAGCACCTGCCAGGTCCCCCAAGCTCAATAAGGCACAAGTACAGGCCCGTCTTAAGTTTGCCAGTGAACATCCGGGCCTGGACACGTGGACAGGTGGGCTTTATACACATCACGTGTTGAGATCAGGAGTATCTGGAACTGATGACACACAGCTGTATTTATCAATAGCACCTGATGACCCCAAATCTCTTGATTCGCTAACACAATGTCTAACCTGTATCTCAGAATGGATGAATAGTAACTTTCTCAAATTAAATAAAGAAAAAACCGAAATCTTAGTGATTGGCAATAATGGATACAATGAGGCTATTAGAAATAAACTGGATGCATTAGGATTAAAAGTCAAATCGGAGGTAAAAAGCTTAGGGGTAACCGTTGATTGTAATCTGAATTTTAAATCGCATATTAATAAAATCACTAGGACAGCTTTTTTTCACCTAAGGAACATAGCAAAAGTTAGACCTCTTATATCATCGAAAGATGCAGAGAAATTAGTTCATGCGTTTGTCTTTAGTCGGCTAGACTACTGTAATGCACTCCTCTCAGGACTACCCAAAAAAGACATCAATCGTTTGCAGTTAGTGCAGAATGCAGCTGCTAGAATCCTTACCAGGAAAAGAAAATCCGAACACATTTCTCCAGTTTTGATGTCACTACACTGGTTACCTGTGTCATTCAGAATTGACTTTAAAATTCTGCTTATGGTTTATAAAGCTTTAAATAATCTCGCCCCGTCTTATATATCGGAATGTCTGACACCTTATATTCCAAATCGCAACCTCAGATCCTCAACTGAGTGTCTCCTTAGAATTCCAAGAGCAAAACTTAAAAGAAGTGGTGAGGCGGCCTTCTGCTGTTATGCACCTAAAATCTGGAATAGCCTGCCAGTAGGAATTTCGCCAGGCTAATACAGTGGAGCACTTTAAAAAACTACTGAAAACACATTACTTTAACATGGCCTTCTCATAACTTCACTGTAATTTAATCCTGACACTCTGTATATCCAATTCATTATAATAACTATTCATTCAAAATTTGTACTAACCCCTACTCTCTCTTCTGTTTCCTTTTCCGGTGTCCTATTGGTGGTGGCTTGTGCCACCACCATCTACCCAAAGCACCATGATGTTCCAACAATGATGGATGGATTAAAAGCCAGAAGTCTGTATAACCATCAGCATCAAGTGACTCCGTGAGAACCCTAACTACAAAGAGGACTATTTCATTTATGTTAGGTAGAATGCCCAAAGGGGACTGGGCGGTCTCGTGGCCTGGAACCCCTACAGATTTTATTTTTTTCTCCAGCCTTCTGGAGTTTTTTTTTTGTTTTTTCTGTCCACCCTGGCCATCGGACCTTACTCCTTTTTATGTTAACTAAGGTTGTCTTATTTTAATTTCTTATTTGTCTTTTATTCTTCTTTTCTTCATTATGTAAAGCACTTTGAGCTACTTTTTGTATGAAAATGTGCTATATAAATAAATGTTGTTGTTGTTGTTGTTGATTGATTGATTGGCTCCAGTAGACCCCCGTGACCCTGTGTTAGGATATAGCGGGTTGGATGGATGTTCTTTCTGCATTTTTGGTTGATATTCTGCCTCTCTCCATTAAAATGAAACTACCATAAAAATTAGAGACTGTTTATTTCTTTGTAAGCAAGCAAACTTACAAATTCAGCAGGGGATCAAATACTTATTTCCCCCACTGTACATATTTAAAATATTCATTTTGCTCCTCATTTCCACAAAAAAATGCCACTTATCTTCAATTACTTTTTGTTTGTTTTTTTGCCAGACTAAGTAACAAATCAACAGCAAACAGTTCGACTGTAAATGGACTGAAGTGAAGTCCAAACTCCAAATAGACACTTGAATGCAGCAGAACTATGAACAAGCGGTTTACCCTGCCAGTACTACCATGTTTAGGATATGAACAAAAAAAAAAAGCAGAGCTCACATTAAATTCACAACTGAAAGACGCTATATAATTATTTGAAATTGTTTGAATTTCCACCACAGACCCATGAGAGATTCTGAGCAATTTAGAAACATTGTGTCACAAAATCCACAACAGAGAGGCACAAAATACAAGCACAATTATGTTATTACCAGTAACAGTGAATACACTTGACTTGATCATTCCTAGTTTTCCTCCTCTTTCTTTCGCTGTACGTTTATCATTCATTTGCTCAGAGGTTGATGCGCTTGCTGCTTCCTGAGCAGCTCTTCTGTTCTCCACCCTAGCGGCCCGCTCCTTCTCTTCTTTCGTTGGCATCTTTTCGCGTTAAAACTGATTAAGTCCGTGTTTGTGTTGCAATTACTTAGTACGTTTTCCTTAATTTTTCACTTATGCTGGCACTTAAGTCTTCAATCTGCCTCAAGAATGATTTAAGATACTGTATGAAACGGTAGGGGAAGTGACGGCGAAGGTGGTAGGGATGAGAACGGCGCATGTATGCATGCACTGCACAGCCACCCTGCTGCAGAGAGTTAATTCTACAACAAAATAAAAAGAGGAATAATCTTGGATGGGGCTGTATGGTGGCGCTGCTGCCTCGCATTAAGGACACCTGGGTGTTCGCTTCCCGGGTCCGTGGAGTTTGCATGTCCTCCCCGTGTCTGCCTGGGTTTCCTCCCACAGTCCAAAAACATGCAGGTTAGGTGCATTGGCGAAACTAAATTGTCCGTGTGTGTGTGTGTGTTTGTCCTGTGGTGGGTTGGCACCCTGCCTGGGATTGGTTCCTGCCTTGTGTCCTGTGTTGGCTGGGATTGGCTCCAGCAGACCCCCGTGACCCTGTAGTTAGGATATACAGTAATCCCTCCTCCATCGCTGGGGTTGCGTTCCAGAGCCACCCGCGAAATAAGAAAATCCACGAAGTAGAAACCATATGTTTATATGGTTATTTTTATATTGTCATGCTTGGGTCACAGATTTGCGCAGAAACACAGGAGGTTGTAGAGAGACAGGAACGTTATTCAAACACTGCAAACAAACATTTGTCTCTTTCAAAAGTTTAAACTGTGCTCCATGAAAAGACAGAGATGACAGTTCAGTCTCACAATTAAAAGAATGCAAACATATCTTCCTCTTCAAAGGAGTGCACGTCAAGAGCAGATAATGTCAGAGAGATAGAGAAAAGCAAACAAATCAATACGGCTGTTTGGCTTTTAAGTATGCGAAGCACCGCGGCACAAAGCTGTTGAAGGCGGCAGCTCACACCCCCTCCGTCAGGAGCAGGGAGAGGGAGAGAGAGAGAGAGAGACAGAGGAAAACAAACAATCGAAAATCAATACGTGCCCTTTGTGCTTTTAAGTATGCGAAGCACCGTGCAGCATGTCGCTTCACGAAGCAGCTGCACAGAAGGTAGCAACGTGAAGATAATCTTTCAGCATTTTTAGACGAGCGTCCGTATCATCTAGGTGTGCGAACAGCCCCCCTGCTCAATCCCCCTACGTCAGGATCAGAGAAAGTCAGCGCAAGAGAGAGAGAAAAGTATGCTGGGTAGCTTCTCAGCCATCTGCCAATAGCGTCCCTTGTATGAAATCAACTGGGCAAACCAACTGAGGAAGCATGTACCAGAAATTAAAAGACCCATTGTCCGCAGAAATCCGCGAACCAGCAAAAAAAACCATGATATATATTTAAATATGCTTACATATAAAATCCGCGATGGAGTGAAGCCGCGAAAGGCGAAACGCGATACAGCGAGGGATTACTGTAGAGGTTTGGACAATGACTGACTGACTGACTGATCAATCACTTAGTTTGGCACTTAAGTGTTCAATCTGCCTCAAGAATGATTTAAGATATGAACAGGTAGGGGAAGTGACAGCGAAGATGGTAGGGATGAGAACGGCGCCCGTAAGCATACACCGCACGTCCGCTTGCTGCCGAGAGTTGATTCTAGAGTAAAATAAAAAGAGGAATAACCTTGGAGGTGAGCGGCACGGTGGTGCAGTGGTAGGCTTGCAGTTAGGAGCTCTGGGTTCACTTCCTGGGTCCTCCCTGTGTGGAGTTTGCATGTTCTCCCTGTGTCTGCGTGGGTTTCCTCCCACAGTCCAAAGACATGCAGGTTAGGTGCATTGACGATCCTAAATTGTCCCTAGTGTGTGCCATGCGGTGGGCTGGCACCCTGCCCGGGGTTTGTTTCCTGCCTTGCGCCCTGTGTTGGCTGGGATTGGCTCCAGCAGACCCCCATGACCCTGTAATTAGGATATAGCGGTTTGGATGATGGATGGATGGATGTTCTTTCTGGATTTTTGGTTGAAATTCTGTCTCTCTCCATTAAAATGAAACTACCATAAAAATTAGAGACTCTTCATTTCTTTGTAAGTGAGCAAACTTACAAATTCAGCAGGGGATCAAATACTTGGCTGGGATTGGCTCCAGCAGACCCCCGTGACCCTGTAATTAGGATATAGCGGTTTGGACAATGACTGATTGACCTTGTAGGTCAATCATCACCCTGAAAGTGGACAGTAGACGTCACTTCGTGTATGTGTATCAAATTTCAGGTCAATACGTCAAACGGTTTGCGAGCGACAGGTGATTTGAAATCCTGGACACACAAATGGACAGCCACGGTTAGCGTATTATATATAAAGATATGGCCGGCGCCTTTAACTAAGGAGACTTGTAAGATGTGAGATCCGGTCGGTTCCGTTCCTTTTGTTCTTCCAAGGGGAGCAGAGGCAGGTCAGGGATTTGAACCCACAGCCTTAACCACTGGGCCGCGCTGCCTGTTATGTCACACCTATCGGGCACCTTTAAAAGGGCAGGCGTGATAAAAAATGTCACCGTTAAATCAAGTTTGCATTTAGCCATCTCAGCCATATGTGAAATACTGAAGATGGCGATGGCCTGAAACCCAGAGTGACAAAAGAGCGTCTTACAGGACAAAATAAAATTCCAAAGTGCCAGCAAAACACGATGAATAACTTATGGGGGGGAAAAAACAAAGAAAGGTTTTGATGGCTGGCATCCTTGATGTCATGACTAAGGTCACGGGAGACGTCCAGAAGCGCCTGGGCATGCCAGCAATACTCCCCCAAGAGTAGGAGTGTGCCCTCTGGAGACGCATTCACCCCCTTTCTCTTTCGCTTGTCTGCTACTTCTACCCCCCCCCAATTCTCTTTCCGGTTCTTTCCCATTAAGAATAAATCGACTTTTTCAAGGCTGACATTTTCAAAGGAATACAAAAAAAAAAAAAGGAACGACTTTGCATCCCAAGTGGTCTACGATAACAAACCAATTTCGCGCACAATGAAAGCAAAAATCCGGATTTGTCTGTCCCTTCCCAGGAGGTCATTTGCATTCCGTGGATTGAAGAAAGCATCCTCTTTGAATGCGTGCTTTAAAAAAATAAATAAATAAAAGATTTCATTTTGAACGGGGCCTGCAGTACAATCGCAGCCTTTGCAGAAACATCAAAAGCAGTACAAATTTGTGACCTTTAATGAAATGACCAATAAATAAATAGATAAGCCCACCCGCTGTTGTGAGGGAGCCATGGCACGGCGTTAACCTTCCTTTGCTGGCTGTCGACATGCGTAAATTATGAGAGGGGCTTCTTTGTACAAGTGCCGACAAGAAAAGACGCTATAGGTTTGTTGTCAGTTTGTAGGCCATGGGCACGACTGCATTAATCCTTGGATGGCACAGTAGGCAGTGCCAGGGATTGGAAGCCCCCACTATGTTGTTGTATATTCAGCCAAAGACGTGCAGGTTAGGTGAATGTGGCCCAGACTGGCACTCTGCCCACAGGGTTATTTTGACAACACGGGTTTGATATTTTGAAGTCATATCTACACCCTAATTGTAGAACCAAATTTCTTTCCTTAATGCTGTAATTGAATAATTGAACCACGGTGAAAGTCGCCAGAATTAGAATGCGTTTGGAGGTGAGTGGGTACAGCGTGCGTTAAAACCAACACACTAACCGTGTCACCCCATTTGAGAGTGCCCTCTGCTTGCGAGAACGCAATAGTAAACTTGGGGGCAGTGCAGTGCCCTCCTTTCTTTATAACCTCCAAGGAATTTGGACTGAAATACGGGAAACGCTTTGTATATGAGACCCTACTGGATCCAGTACAGACTGGTTTTGTGCACCCCTTTCACCCCATTTGACTGGCAGAACACTGGAAATGAAACAAAGCAACAAACATCTAATAACATCCACCCATCCATCCATCAATTTTCATGAACCTGTTAATTTGTGAATTTCCCATTGGGATTAATAAAGTATCTATCTATCTATCTAATCCGGGGCAGCGCCTATCCCAGCATGCATTGGACGCAAGTCAGGAATAACACCTGGATGGGACAAAATGAGAATACATATCTGGGGACAGCCTGTTAAAAAGTGTGTGGTGAACAGCAGCATGGCAAAGGCTCCAGCCACAAGGCCTCTTCCTAAATCACCTGCCCCTCGATCCCTCCAGTCCGTGCATTTTAAACCACCGCCGGGGATTCAGGGAAAAATGCAAAAGATGCTGAACAGAAGACTTGATGCTGAGAGAAAATAAAAAAAGCTAACATTGCTGTTATCCATTCAGGAGCACAATGGAAACTTAATTAATCTGCATGCTGAAATGAGCGCAAGACACGTAGACCACTGCAGCTACTTGGCTGTTACGATATCTTTCTGTCATTTTAATTATTGCATCACTACATATCATGACAACAGCTGTGGATGCCACGTGGGCTGGACCGGCACTGCAGCCAGAAGAGGAAATGGTTCTTTACCTGGACGGGAGGCTCCTAAAATGCAGACAGGAAATCTGACCCTCAAAGAGCTGCGTAACAGTTCTCACCCACTTTTATGTTATAAACATCCGGCTTCAGTGAGATTCATCACAGGTTGAATGGAATAACAACACTCAGTGACAAATAGCAGAGTAAGACTTGGAAATGACCCGTGTGGAGATCATCCTCTTTCTGTTTGGTAAAACACAGCCAAAGAAAAAATGGGGAATCCTGTCGGGGTGAGTAAAGCTTCGAAACTCCCAGGGTTGAGACCGACAACTTCATGTGAGACTAATGAACTACACGTTCAAATCTACCAACTGATTCCACACAGGGTGGCCTCATACTCCACGATCTTTCTTTGCACATGCAGAATCATTTCTTGGATTTTGCATGTAAGCATTGGTTTGTTTAAACCTTTAATCCTGAAAGGCTCCTGACTCTCCCATTTTTTATTGTAAACTCTTAAGACAGACTAAAACAAAGTGAAAACTTTCCCAATGTGTTAATAATAATAATAATTCATTACATTTATATAGCGCTTTTCTCAATACTCAAAGCGCTATCCACACAGGGAGTAACCGGGAAGCGAACCCACAGTCTTCCACAGTCTCCTTACTGCAAAGCAGCAGCACTACCACTGCACCACCTGTGTGTTACATGGTTAACTTATATATATATACACACACACACACACACACACACACACACACACACACACACACACGCACACACACACACACACACACACACACACACACACACACACGCACACACACGCACACACACACAGTAGAACCTGTGCTCACGAACGATTCCGAACACATACAAATCAGGTTAAGATCAAAAAGTTTGCATCTATTTACGACCACACGCTCTGGTGGTGAACAAAAACACTGGCGGCCAGTTTCCCTACGCACGTTCGTACGCACCAATGATTTCCCATTCTCCGTTTCCCATTTTCTTTTGTTTGCGTATACAGGGCCTAACAAAGTAGCTGATGTTGTAAAAGGAGTTATAATGTTAACCAAGCAGAGGCCTCAAGTGCTGGAAGAGGTGGAAAATCTGTTGCTAGTGTGGTTGAACGAGAAGCAACTTGCAGGGGATAGCGTATGCGAGGCAATCATAGGCAAGAAAGCCAGGAAGATTCATGGTGATTTGCTGAAAAAAAATCTTTCTACGAGTGGAGAAGGTGAGGAATTTAAAGCCAGTAGAGGATGGTGTGAAACGTTTCGCAAGAGAAGTGGCATTCCATTTTTCCCTGTGCTTAAAACTCATAAAAATTTGTTTACAGCGAGTGGTTCGTGAGGGTCTAGCGCCAGCTCTTATAATGTTCGTTTTCTCTGTTGTTCAAGGTTTTCTCAGTGTTATTCAATGTTTTTACATTTACAGTAACTATTTTTGTGTTTAAAAAATATATATTTATATACAGTTCATATGGTCTGGAATGGATTAATTGTATTTACATACAATTACATTTGGGTCGCAACCTAATAGGTTTACGACCAGAGTTTTGGGATGAATTACGGTCATGACCAGAGGTACCACTGTGTGTATATATATTACTGTGTATACTAATAATAATAATAATTCTTTGCATTTATATAGCGCTTTTCTCACTACTCAAGGCGCTAAGCAATTACAGGTTAAGGGCCTTGCTCAAGGGCCCAACAGAGCAGAGTCCCTATTGGCATTTACAAGATTCGAACCAGCAACCTTCCGTTTGCCAGTGCAGATCTCTAGCCTCAGAGCCACCACTCTGCCTAGCCACTAGCCACATTACCTGTCAAAGACAGATGATGGAATCGTTTAAACATACTTGATATCTCTTGCTCTACGCGTACCTTCAGCACCTTTCCTCGGTGTACACGTATGTGTCTGAATCTCTTCACTGGCGCTAATTTTCTCAATCATATTCCCATAAAGCCGGCGTCTCAGACTCTGTCACTATGTTCAAGACACCTTTCTCCCCTCCTGTCCAGTTTTAGTCTTTCAATCTTTGAAGGCTGATAGATAGATAGATAGATAGATAGATAGATAGATAGATAGATAGATAGATAGATAGATAGATAGATAGATAGATAGATAGATAGATAGATAGATAGATAGATAGATAGATAGATAGATAGATATGAAAGGCACTATATGAGATAGATAGATAGATAGATAGATAGATAGATAGATAGATAGATAGATAGATAGATAGATAGATAGATAGATAGATAGATAGATAGATAGATATGAAAGGCACTATATGATAGATAGAGATAGATATGAAAGGCACTATATGATAGATAGAGATAGATATGAAAGGCACTATATGATAGATAGATAGATAGATAGATAGATAGATAGATAGATAGATAGATAGATAGATAGATAGATAGATAGATAGATAGATAGATAGATACTGAAAGGCACTATATAATAGATAGATAGATAACACAATGACTAAAAAGGAACAAAATTAAAAAACTAAGAAAACGTCTGACTTGGCAGTCCCAGTCCCACTGAGGTGCTATACTGGTGTATTGCTGTTGGTGTAAAGAGCCCCCATTGTGTTTCATGACGCACTTCTGCTGATGAATTTGTTGTCTGAACGTCCTCAGTGTTGTTGTGTCACAGAGAGGATGTGCAGCATTCTTCATAATGGCACTCAGTTTTGTTTTAATGCTCTCTTCCTCTACTATCTCCAGGGGGTCCAGAGTGTGTTACATAACTGAGCCTAACCTTTTAATTAACTAGTTGATTTGGTGGGCCCTCTCTTGAAGTGATGTTACCAGCCCAGCATACCACACTGGCCATCACAGAGTTGTAGAAGGTGGTACAGATGTCACTACCCACATTAAAGCATCACAGCCTCCAAATTAAAAAAAAAAATGCCTGCTCTGCTCTTTCTCTTTCTGCGTTATAAGACCAGTCCAACTTGCCATTGATGCGGACCCCCAAGTATTAGTAAGACTGCACCACATTGTACTGGCATTATGGTGGTTATTAGTTGGACATTCAATCACTTTGCTGTAAACACATGTCCATAAATCATGGCCGCCAGGTTGTTGCTACCTACCTTGCTTTGAATTTTTAGAGCATACCTGGTCATAAGCTTTCCATTAGGACCAAGATCGAGGTTCTAGCCCCACTAGTTTGTCATGTGACAGACGGACAGATTTTAGCATTTTATATATACATATAAATTCTATACTGTATATAAAAAATATATATATATGTATATATATTGTGGCAGGTGACCGGAGCCCATAACTGGCCGGGTCGCCCCTGAAGCATATCTTCTGGGGGAGCAAGGATGGGAATCCCAGTATCTCCCCCTGGACGCTAGATGGCAGCCTCTCTGGGTTGCAGCGGTGCCTCGGACTCCCCCAGGGCTTCATGGGGGTTGGAGTGTTGTGCAGCCCTGTTGGGTTATGCAGGCGCTGCCAGGGGGTGCTGCAGCAGGAGCTGCTGGACCCTTCTGGGCACTGGTTTCGCCGCACCCGGAAGTGCAGCCAGATGTTGGCAATCAAGCACCTGGAGCACTTCCGGGTTCCCAATAAAAGGAGCCAGCGACCACCGCTCAGCGGGCAGAGTCGGGTCGCGGAGGACGAGGTTGCCTGGGAGGAGTGGCGGTGCAGAGAAGGAGCGGTTTTGGTATTGGCTGTATTGTGCTCGGGACTGTGTTGTGGCTGGGGGACACAGAGAAGACGTGCCCACCAGCTGAAGAAATTAAAAGTTTACTTATTTTATACGTGTGCCTCCGTGTCCAATCTGTCGGGTCGGGCGCATATATAGCGCCTTTATTAGAATATATACACACGGGGCGTTCAAAAAGTTTCTGCACCTTTTTTTTGTAACTCCATTTATTAAGAATTTCAAAAACAAATGACATCCCTTTTCTACACAGTCACCTTCCTTTGTGATGCAATTTTCCCAGCGTCATACCATACTTTTTAATGCCCAATTACTACTCCTCCTGCCATCACAGATTCCAACAAAAATATAAAGGTGCAGAAAGTTTTTGAAGTCCCCCGTGTATATAGATATTTATTTATTTATTTATTTGTCTGGGGTTCCCATTCTTCTCAAAAGGTGAAATGGTGCCCCCTACAGGTCTATCGATCAGCTATGTTAAAAAAGACTCAGACTGGCTGGCCACATTCCATATAACCATATTATGAAAAAGATAAAATTTAATTGGCCAACTTGCATACGCACATTCGGCCTCATTATTTATAAGCAGTGGGGACGGTTTAGGAGAAAGTCAGCCAGCCAGAGCGTGAACGGAGTCTTGTAGCCTTCAGTGTATTCATGGCAGGATAATCGAGAATGAACTTTCTTTCCTGTAAAGCACAAAGGAGGCCAGACAGAATTTTTAGGCCTGGAGCCTGCCTGCTGTTAGGGAGTCATTCAGGACGTAGCAGCCAATCTTTTTCATTTTTCGATTTTTACTTGAATAAAGCAGAATGAGTGGGGGGGGGCACCAGTACAAAGAACTGTACGCACCAGCATACTGCGGCACCAGATTCTGACTTGAGGCATCTGCAGTCTGCTTAAAAGAAAAGAAAAAAAAAAAAAGGCAGCACATAACACCCACACACCCCAGCACGGCATTCCTGTCGCTCGTTACGTGAGCCCACATCTCCCAGCTCGCGTCATTTAGCTGTGCAGCTCAAGCGTGGCTCCCCATTAATAATCGACTCGAGAATAAATAACCAAAGCTGCAAAAGGGGAACTAATCTGACCAGATATTTAGCATTAAAACTTGGCTCAGCTTCTAATGCCATTTCCTCTAGGCAGCTTATCGCAGAGCCTGCTATTTTTATTTATCTACAGATCCCAAATGGATGGCAATGAAACAAGAAAAAAAATTCTTTTGTTTTATATATGTATATGTGTAAGATGCGAGTGTGTGTGTGACAAAGAAAAGCTAATTACATTAAAACACAATGACACACTGACGTACTCATGCGTCATTCTAAATATAGTGACTTGCACCCTGGCTCTGTGCATGTGGGCACACGGTACGGCATTAGAGGGATTTAACTGCATTGAAAAGATAAAATATAAAAATAAGAGCCTAAGAGCCTAAGTAAGTACAGTGGGGGAAGTAAGTATTGTACGCGTCAACATTTTTTGCAGCAAATATATTTCCAGAGAGTAACCTGTTTAATCCAGTTCAAGGGCTTAGGAGAGTCAGAGCTGGCACCACTGGGCATAAGGCCGGAAACAGGGTGCCAGTCCGTCACAGATATGGGTGTGGATGTGTATGCAAAACTACTGCATATGTCCTTATACATTATGCATAATAAAGATTTATACTGTATAAACCTATTAAAGGTGGCACAGTGGGTAACGCTGCTGCCACACAGTTAGGAGACCTGGGTTCACTTCCCGGGTCCTCCCTGCATGGAGTTTGCATGTTCTCCCCGTGTCTGCGTGGGTTTCCTCCCACAGTCTAAAGACATGCAGGTTAGGTGGATTGGCGATTCTAAATTGGCCCTAGTGTGTGATTGGTGTGTGGGTGTGTTTGTGTGTGTCCTGCGGTGGGTTGGCACCCTGCCCGGGATTGGTTCCTGCCTTGTGCCCTGTGTTGGCTGGGATTGGCTCCAGCTGACCCCCGTGACCCTGTGTTCGGATTCAGCGGGTTGGAAAATGGATGTATGGATAATAAAGATTTATACTGTATAAACCTATTAGCGGTGGCGCAGTGGGTAGCGCTGCTGCCACGCAGTTAGGAGACCTGGGTTCACTTCCCGGGTCCTCCCTGCATGGAGTTTGCATGTTCTCCCCGTGTCTGTGTGGGTTTCCTCCCACAGTCTAAAGACATGCAGGTTAGGTGCATTGGCGATCCTAAATTGTCCCTGGTGTGTGCTTGGTATGTGTGCTCGGCGGTGAGCTGGCGCCCTGCCCGGGGTTTGTTTCCTGCCTTGTGCCCTGTGTTGGCTGGGATTAGCTCCAGCAGACCCCCGTGATGGGTTGGATAATGGATGGATGGCTGGATAAACCTATTACCCCCCTGCACCCATTCACGGATACTGACTTTCTGGATCTGCTTTCACCAGTGAACTGCAGCCTATTCATGCAGTGCCACACTAAAGGCAGGGCATAATTACCCACAACCTCCTTTTTTATACATAATTGGCCATTTTAAAAAACAAATGCTTGGCAATTGAAGCAACATGCATGTCTCATACAACATACACACGTGTAGTTTTATACTATATACTGCACACCGATCATACAGAACATTAACACCACCTGCCTAATGTCGTGCAAGAACAGCTCTGACTCGACAAGTCATGGACTCCACAAGCCCTCTGAAGACATTAACCACAGATACTTCAAGTCCCGTCAGATGCAGGGTGGGACCTCCATGGATTGGACTTGTTCTTCCAGCACATCCCACAAATGAACGATCGGTTTGAGATCTGGGGACATTTTGGAGGCCAAGTCAATACCTTGAACTCTTTAGTTGCATTCCTCAAACCCTTCCTGGACAATTTATGCAGTGTTGATAGGTGGATTAGCAGATAATTTGGAATCCGTTAAATCATCACAGAAGGACTTAGACAGCATACAGGCTTGGGCAGATTTGTGGCAGATGAAATTTAATGTCAGTAAATATAAAGTATTACACATAAGAAGTAAAAATACACAATTGGAAGGTCTGAAAATTGAGAGTCCACCTTATGAGAAGGATTTAGGAGTCGTAGTGGACTCTAAGCTATCGACTTAAGAAGGCTAACAGAATGTCAGGTTATATAGCACCTTGATGTGTGGAGTACAAGTCACAGGAGGTTCTGCTCAGGCTTTATAACACACTGGTGAGGCCTCATCTGGAGTAACTGGGTGCAGTTTTGGTCTCCAGGCTACAAAAAGGACATAACAGCACTAGAGAAGGTCCAGAGAAGAGCAACTAGGCTGAGTCTAGAGCTACAGGGGATGAATTAGGAGGGAAGATTAAAAGAGCTGAGCCTTTAAAGAAGATTAAGAGGAGACCGGATTCAAAATGATGAAGGTAATTAGTGCAGTGCATCGAGACAGTGACTTTAAAATGAGTTCATCAAGAACACGGGGACACAGTTGGAAACTTGTGAAGGGGAAATTTCGTACAAACATTAGGAAGTTTTTCTTTACACAAAGAACGATAGACACTTGGAGTAAGCGACCAAGTAGTGTGGTAGACAGTAAGACTGTAGGGACTTTCAAAACTCGACTTGATGTTTTTTTGGAAGAAATAAGTGGACAGGACTGGCGAGCTTTGTTGGGACTGAATGGCCTGTTCTCGTCTAGAAGGTTCTAATGTTCTAAATTACAGAGCAGAATTCAACAGCAGATGATTTGGATGACGTGACGGCAGCCATTCTTGCATCAGTATGCTCACCCCACATGAGCTGTTGGGTGGTGAAGGGGTGAGGGGAGATACGTAGTTAGATTAGGGGACAGGAATGACAAGCTCATGGTGGGCAATTTAGCCAGGACATTGAGGTACACCCTCCTCTTTTCGAAAGATGCCCAGGGATATTTAATGACCGCAGAGAGTCCGGACCCCATTTACCTACAATATTAGCTGTACACATTCCTGGTTTCCTGACACTGAACCTCCTAATGGAAATTCTCAATTGAGATTCTCATGAAAATTCCTTTCCCTTAGACATTCCTGGCCTTTAGCAACCAAGAGTATTTAAAACTATCTTTATTTTTAACCCAAACTAAATTTAATTAAGAGACCACTCAATGCTAAAAGAGCAAATCCTGTGAGAGAAATCTGAAGGTCAGCTGTGTCAGTACATTCACGCTGTTTCAGAGCTCTTCTGGTCGCAGGCTGCTTCGAATAATGATGGCAGTGTGACTTTGTCATTCTCTTTAGTTTTAGGTGGTGATGACTGATCACGTTCTGTGGGTAGAAACAGTGTGAGAGTGATGTGTAGTAAGAACTTAAATAAACGCTCATCCCAGTGCTAAGCCCATTCTTACTATATAGGTTGGTCCAGATCTAATTATGCAATTTTCATTACGCTATAACGTATTAAGTTTATTACATAGAGAATTCACAGCACCTGCCCCGCACATAGAGATTTCACTTAAAATTCTTTTTGTTGCCGATAGATGGCATCACTTGCCCTGCATTCCAAAATGGCGGGGAGATGGTTGTCAGTCGAACAGTTGCATAATTAGATCTGGACCACCCTGTACTGAATGGTGGACTACAGGTTTAGTTAGGATAAACTTTATTTTATACAATGACCTTCCATTTGGGCGGCACGGTGGTGCAGTGGGTAGCACTGCTGCCTCGCAGTTAGTCAGATCTTTGCTCAGATTAAATCAGATGAAATCGAACAAATCACCAGGACCAGATAATATTTATCTTAAGGAGGCTAGCGAGTACATATATAAACTCTTGACACATATTTTTAGGAAGTCACTGCGCACTGGAGAGATTCCGAAGGACTGGAAAATGGCAAATATCATCCCATTATATAAAAAGGGTGACAGGGCTGATCCAAGCAACTATAGGCCAGTAAGCTTAACGTGCATCACAGGAAAATTAATGGAAGGAATTATTAAGGATAAGATTGAGCAACACCTGGCAAGGACAGGAGTTATTAGGAACAGTCAACATGGGGTCAGAAGAGGGAGGTCGTGTTTTACTAACAGGCTGGAATTCTATGAGGAGGCAACAAAAGGATACGATCAAAGTGAAGCAGATGATACTATTGATCAGGTCTTTCAGTAAACATTTGATAAGGTGCCACATGAGAGGTTGGGCATCAAATTAAAAGAAGTTGGAGTTCAGGGTGATGTTTTTAGATGGGTGCAGAATTGGCTCAGACACAGGAAGCAGAGGGTGATGGTGTGAGGAACCTCATCAGAACTGGCCGATGTTAAGAGTGGTGTCCAGCAGGGGTCAGTGCTAGGGCCGCTGCTATTTTTAATATCTATAAATGGTTTAGATAGGAATATAAGTAACAAGCTGGTTAAGTTTGCAGATGATACCAAGATAGGTGGATTAGCAGATAATTTGGAATCCGTTATATCATTACAGAAGGACTTGGACAGCATACAGGCTTGGGCAGATTTGTGGCAGATGAAATTTAATGTCAGTAAATGTAAGGTATTGCACATTGGAAGTAAAAATGTGAGGTTTGAATACACAATGGGCGGTCGGAAAATTGAGAGTCCACCTTATGAGAAGGATTTAGGAGTCATAGTGGACTCTAAGCTATCAACTGCCAGACAGTGTTCAGAAGCCATTAAGAAGGCAAACAGAATGTCAGGTTATATAGCGCCTTGATGTGTGGAGTACAAGTCACAGGAGGTTCTGCTCAACCTTTATAACACACTGGTGAGGCCTCATCTGGAGTACTGGGTGCAGTTTTGGTCTCCAGGCTACAAAAAGGACATAGCAGCACTAGAGAAGGTCTAGAGAAGAGCGACTAGGCTGAGTCCAGGGCTACAGGGGTTGAATTATGAGGAAAGATTAAAAGAGCTGAGCCTTTACAGTTTAAGCAAAAGAAGATTAAGAGGTGACATGATTGAAGTGTTTAAAATTATGAAGGGAATTAGTGCAGTGGATCGAGACAGTGACTTTAAAATGAGTTCATCAAGAACACGGGGACACAGCTGGAAACTTGTTAAGGGTAAATTTCGCACAAACATTAGGAAGTTTTTCTTTACACAAAGAACGACAGAAACTTGGAATAAGCTACCAGGTAGTGTGGTAGACAGTAAGACGTTAGGGTCTTTCAAAACTCGACTTGATGTTTTCTTGGAAGAACTAAGTGGATAGGACTGGCGAGCTTTGTTGGGCTGAATGGCCTGTTCTCGTCTAAAGTGTTCTAATGTTCTAATGTTACGAGACCTGGGTTTGCTTCCCGGGTCCTCCCTGCGTGGAGTTTGCATGTTCTCCCCGTATCTGCGTGGGTTTCCTCCCACAGTCCAAAGACGTGCACGTTAGGTGGATTGTCGATCCCAAATTGTCCCTAATGTGTGCTTGGTGTGTGTGTGTGTATGCACCCTGCCCAGGGTTGGTTTCCTGCCTTGCACCCTGTGTTGGCTGGGATTGACCCCCGTGACCCTGTAGTTAGGATATAGCGGGTTGGATAATGGATGGATGGATAGACCTTCCATTTGGTATTTGATCCCAGTTACTTACAGTCATATGAAAAAGTTTGGGAACCCCTCTCAGCCTGCAGACAGACACACTGGTGATGGCCGTGCCCAAGACGTCATTAAAGGCCTGGATCTTTGGTTTTTATTCAGGACACTCGGACTCCTCGCTCAGTCTCTCGAGCGCCTCAGAGCCTCCATTGACTCCGCGAAGATCACAGCATCGTCAGCAAAATCAAGATCCGCGAATCTCTCTTCACCAACAGATGCCCCACAGCCGCCGGATCCCACGACCTTGCCCAACACCCAGTCCATACAAGCATTGTAGGAGCAAAAACACACCCAGAATCAACTGGGAAAAACACAGAAGTTCTGCCTCCATTCTACACAGCACTCACAGTACCAGTGTACAGGCCAGCAATGATATTGGCAGCAACCAAATAATAATAATCGATTAATGATAAGCGTCCATACACCCTTGTATTATTCTCAAGTATTCTTCTTCTCTGTCGCCTTTTCTCTTCAGTAATTCGACTCGCTTATGAATGACACGTTCCCACTAAAACAAGCGTCCCGATCCGACATTGAAGTACAGCCCTCATAAAACGAGAGCGCCGCCTGCTGGGCACAAGATTAATGGCCGCACATGACAGTTCCGACACCCTCCAATCCCCAGTAAGGTGCGCTCTTTCATTATGTGAACACATCTTACCACTTTGGGCCAATTCAATGGGTCGAATTAAAAATACAAAATACAGAGCGAGGGAAGAAAAAAAAAAAAAGAGCAGCGGCACACGCACAAACAGACAAAGGGTTTTGCTAAGCCAGGCATGAAATTAATTTCTGCGTCTGTTCTCATGTTGACAAAAAAATAAAAATTGAAATAAAGGAAGTGGCAAAATGGGATCGGGCAAATGCATTCACTCTGGAGCCAAGTGAGCGTGCAAGACGCCGAAATGTGATTTCAAAGAAGGGGTCGCGTGTTCGCCGACAGCCCCCAGGGACACTCGTGTGATCCGCCTCAACTCTCCGCTAAGGAAACTTTGAAGGGAACTCCGCCGGTTTAATCAAGCCGCTTGCCAAGCTCAAAGAAATTGCCGTATTAAATTATCACATTCCGACGACGGGGAGGCTTGCGTTGTGACACTCGGTGTTTAGGGATGGCGTGAGATGATTTCCTCCTCTTCTTCTTCTTCTTTTTCTTTCTTGTTAAATAGTCATAGCAATGATCACGAAGATAAGACAGAGTAATTAAATATGGCTTAAAAACTCATGTACAACACCCCTGCACATTAGTCAGCAAGCACCTGAACGCTTTAAGTAAATCCATTTAGAAGACGTCAATTAGCTCCACACGCCAATCCTACGTAGCGCATTGAGCTCTTAATGCAGTAAAAGCCTCGTCTGTGGCGGGTATGAAATGTCACCTGCGACACTCCGAGTCGCGAGCCACGCAGTCTTAGGCAAGCGCCGATCTTCCGAGGTGTCCACTTGGCTTCTCCCTCGCATTATCTAATGTAGAAAAAAAAGAAAAGATCGGTCTGTCTACACACACCATTAAGGACACTCGTCGCAAAACTGAACTCATCAGCTGCTAGCACTTTAATGATATCATTAAAAAGCACTTCGAGCTAAGGAAAGGTTTATATAGGTTTATAAAGCGACGTCATTCAGTCCTCAATGGGAAGAGAGTTTAGGAACAATTAGGAAAATAACTTTATAAAAGTGTTTTGGGAGAGTAAATACAGTGAAAAGCACTATAAAAAACTGGATGATGCTGCCAAAGCTCCGGCATACACAACGCCAACGGTCAAAAGCTGGAGGACACCTGATCACCACAACTACAGTGTTTGTGCTTGTTGGTCATCCCATTCCAAAGCGATTTCTATTAATATGGAGTGACAGCCCTTTGTGGCTCTAACAGGCTCCACTCTTCTGTCCTCCAGATTTCAGAGTAAGTCTCTGGGGATTTGTGTCCATTAAAGACCTACAGTACATGTAAAACTCAAGTGCTGCTTTAATCAGTGAGTTCTGATTTATTCAGAATACACAAGGAGAATCCACGATGGACAGGTGGTTGGGGTCTACCTTGTGTCTACTGCTGCTGGGACACCGGCTTTACAGCCCATGAACCGAACTGCATTATGAAGGATTGACAATGTTACGTACATAAAATAAGATAGATAGATAATGTGTCTGTATATATATATATAGATAGATAGATAGATAGATAGATAGATAGATAGATAGATAGATAGATAGATAGATAGATAGATAGATAGATAGATAGATAGATAGATAGATAGATAGATATGAAAGGCACTATATAACTGAGACAGACAGATAGATAGATAACAAAGGCACTATATAATAAATAGACTGATAGGTATATAGAAACTTTAAGGCTCTATATAGATAGATAGATAGATAGATAGATAGATAGATAGATAGATAGATAGATAGATAGATAGATAGATAGATAGATAGATATGAAAGGCACTATATGATAGATAGAGATAGATAAATAGATATGAAAGGCACTATATGATAGATAGATAGATAGATAGATAGATAGATAGATAGATAGATAGATAGATAGATAGATAGATAGATAGATAGATAGATAGATATGAAAGGCACTATATGATAGATAAATAGATATGAAAGGCACTATATGATAGATAAAGATAGATAAATAGATATGAAAGGCACTATATGATAGATAGATAGATAGATAGATAGATAGATAGATAGATAGATAGATAGATAGATAGATAGATAGATAGATAGATAGATAGATATGAAAGGCACTATATGATAGATAGAGATAGATAAATAGATATGAAAGGCACTATATGATAGAAAGATAATTGGTTACGTTTCTTTTATTTCTGAACACAGACAGGTGAAGTGTATTGCTGGGAAGGACACAGTGGTATCAGTGTCGGCTTTAACCGCTATACTGCACAGCCTGCCTAGATAGATAGATAGATAGATAGATAGATAGATAGATAGATAGATAGATAGATAGATAGATAGATAGATAGATAGATAGATATGAAAGGCATTATATAATAGATAGATAGATATATAAGGCACTATATAATAGATAGATAGATAGATAGATAGATAGATAGATAGATAGATAGATAGATAGATCGATCGATCTGAAAGGCACTATATGATAGATAGATAGATAGATAGATAGATAGATAGATAGATAGATAGATAGATATGAAAGGCACTATATGATAGATGGATAGATAGATCGATAGATAGATAGATATGAAAGGCACTATATGATAGAGATAGATAAATAGATATGAAAGGCACTATATGATAGATAGATAGATAGATAGATAGATAGATAGATAGATAGATAGATAGATAGATAGATAGATAGATATGAAAGGCACTATATGATAGATAGAGATAGATAAATAGATATGAAAGGCATTATATGATAGATAGATAGATAGATAGATAGATAGATAGATAGATCGATCGATCTGAAAGGCACTATATGATAGATAGATAGATAGATAGATAGATAGATAGATAGATAGATAGATAGATAGATAGATAGATATGAAAGGCACTATATGATAGATGGATAGATAGATCGATAGATAGATAGATATGAAAGGCACTATATGATAGAGATAGATAAATAGATATGAAAGGCACTATATGATAGATAGATAGATAGATAGATAGATAGATAGATAGATAGATAGATATGAAAGGCACTATATGATAGATAGAGATAGATAAATAGATATGAAAGGCATTATATGATAGATAGATAGATAGATAGATAGATAGATAGATAGATAGATAGATAGATAGATAGATAGATAGATAGATAGATAGATATGAAAGGCACTATATGATAGATAAAGATAGATAAATAGATATGAAAGGCACTATATGATAGATAGATAGATAGATAGATAGATAGATAGATAGATAGATAGATAGATAGATAGATAGATATGAAAGGTACTATATGATAGATAAATAGATATGAAAGGCACTATATGATAGATAAAGATAGATAAATAGATATGAAAGGCACTATATGATAGATAGATAGATAGATAGATAGATAGATAGATAGATAGATAGATAGATAGATAGATAGATATGAAAGGCACTATATGATAGATAGAGATAGATAAATAGATATGAAAGGCATTATATGATAGATAGATAGATAGATAGATAGATAGATAGATAGATAGATAGATAGATAGATAGATAGATAGATATGAAAGGTACTATATGATAGATAAATAGATATGAAAGGCACTATATGATAGATAAAGATAGATAAATAGATATGAAAGGCACTATATGATAGATAGATAGATAGATAGATAGATAGATAGATAGATAGATAGATAGATAGATAGATATGAAAGGCACTATATGATAGATAGAGATAGATAAATAGATATGAAAGGCACTATATGATAGATAGATAGATAGATAGATAGATAGATAGATAGATAGATAGATAGATAGATATGAAAGGCACTATATGATAGATAAATAGATATGAAAGGCACTATATGATAGATAAAGATAGATAAATAGATATGAAAGGCACTATATGATAGATAGATAGATAGATAGATAGATAGATAGATAGATAGATAGATAGATAGATAGATAGATAGATAGATATGAAAGGCACTACATAACAGACAGACAGTCAGACAGATAGATACATTGCCAGCCTGACCTAAGGGTGCTGTGCTGGGTGAACACCCAACGCTGCCTATGCCAACTCCTGAAGGGCTAAAGCCATGTTCTGATGTTTTTTTTTCCTTGTTACTATCACCCACCTCACTTTGTACCATGTATAATAATCTCTCTGGGCTTTTACTGGGCCACTGCCAGGTACGATCTTTGTTCTGGTGGTGCTGGAGGCTCAGCTAGTCTGCCAGTTCCATTGCTGAGACAGACAGGCTGACATGATGCCATCGGCAGCCATTCTACCAGTTCAAATGACTTGTTGGGTGTGTGGATGGCACTGATGATGCGATTTCTGGGCCTGAGGTAGAAACCAGCACCAAGTGGGATGCCACTGGACCATCAGAAGACCCCCTTCTGCAGGCACCCACAGGCTAATTTAGATCACTAAACCTTTAAGATTTTCGGACGTACACCAGAGTACCTGTAGGAAAGCACAGGCCAACATGGTTTAGAACAATACAACTTCCATTCGGTCAATGACCAGGCATAGGAATCAAACTTTTCATTTTGTGAGGTGACAGTGCAGAAGTACATTCCAGAGTGACAGTCACCCTGGTGCCATTTATGACCAGGACTGACTGGATATCGGAGTAACCCAGCGGTTATCTTTCAAACGCTGTGATATTCTTCGGTTCCTTTGCTGAGGATTGCTGATCTAATCCCACCCATGCTGACCTGGCTGCTAGTCACCGGCCCCAGTGTCCATCCAATTCCATTTAGAATCTGCACAGCAGAAGCCCGGCTCGCCACGAGGGACTCTGGCATACAAAGCTGATGAGGAAACCTCATGATTTATGTCTGAGTCGCCAGACCTTTAAGTAATTCGCCTGTGCCTTGGAAGCTTTGCCTTGAATGCCCGGGGCTCAAATGTGCTTCTTTCAAAGGCACCAAAGGTAATTTCCAGCCCAGATTAATGCCATTCAAGTGACAGAAATATTACATGGCTACTTCTTTACAATTAATTCGCAATCTTTATTAAAATAGCCACAGGTCGCTCTTCACATCGAGAATTGAAATGTCACACCATGAATAATACGCTCATATACATTGTTTGGAATATTTATGTGAATGTTATCTAGGAATTTTCTTTTTTTCTCAATTTTAACATGAGCAAAAAGTTGTTCACACCGATAAACTATTTGATTTGGGTGTCATTAGCATGCGGTGCCATGAAGGGGTGTCAAACGGGCATATGTAAAGCATTATTATTATAATTAATGTAAGCAGGCGGAAGACTGGAATGAGATGGGAGAAGGACAAAGGAGCAAATTTCAAAATAATTTGATTTGTTGAGGACAACATACAACTCTGCACCATACGTTTCCAACACCATTTAAAAATAACAATTATATCATATGGATGAGAAGAATTAAACAGTGGAACAGGGCACACTGGCAGACCACAGACATGTAAGGTGGGTAGTGAAAGGCGCTATATAAGCGTAACACATGAAATGACCATTTAAGAATTATAAAGGCAGCTGAGGACTTGGGAACCTTCAAGGCCGTAGCCTCAACACAATCCTGTCTGCAAGCTTGGTAGGCAACTCCTGCAACGTCCCAGCTGGATGTCTGCTGACAGGTGGGACGTCCTAGAGACAGGAGTGTGCCTTTAATACTCAGCCCAGTCCAGTGACCTGAGCACTGACTGGCCCCCCAACAAGGTGCAGAAACATCTCAAGGATGGTCAATGCAGCGGGACGCCCCCTGAGGCCAAGGCAAAGGCTCTGAATACGTGTGTCAGGGGGAGATTTCTGATTTTTTAAAATTTTAAATATATTGGCAAAAAATCCTTAAAGTCCATTTTTTTCTTTGTCATTCTGGAGTATTCAGTGTTGCTCAATGAGAGAAAAAATGAATTGAAATGATTTGAACACAAGGCTGTGACATAAAAAATAAGGGAAGAGGTCTGAATACTTTCTGAAGGAGCTGTGGACATAGAAACACACAGAAGTAAAACAATCTCTCTATTACATAAAAAAGTCTTGGGATGAGACTAGACATTTTCAGAGAGACAAGACGAGACAAGACGAGACATTTTCAGAGTGACGAGATGAGACATTTTCAGAGAGACGAGACATTTTCACAGACACAAGATGAAACATTATCAGAGAGAAAGACGAGACAAGACGAGACACTTTCAGAGAGACGAGACATTTTCAGAGAGACAAGATGAGACATTTTCAGAGAGAAAGATGAGACAAGACGAGACATTTTCAGAGAGACGAGATGAGACATTTTCAGAGAGAAAGATGAGACAAGACGAGACACTTTCAGAGAGACGAGACATTTTCATAGAGACGAGATGAGACATTATCAGAGAGACGAGAAGAGACATTTTCAGAGAGACAAGACAAGACATTATCAGAGAGACGAGACGAGACATTTTCAGAGAGACACAAGACGAGACATTTTCAGAGAGACGAGACATTTTCAGAGAAAAAGACGAGACGAGACATTATCAGAGAGACGAGACATTTTCAGAGAGAAAGACGAGATATTTTCAGAGAGACGAGACAAGACATTTTCAGAGAGATAAGATGAGACATTATCAGAGAGACGAGATGAGACATTTTCAAAGAGACAAAACGAGACATTATCAGAGAGATGAGACATTTTCAGAGAGAAAGACGAGATATTTTCAGAGAGACGAGACAAGACATTTTCAGAGAGATAAGATGAGACATTATCAGAGAGACAAGATGAGACATTTTCAGAGAGACAAGACATTATCAGAGAGACGAGACAAGACATTTTCAGACAGATAATTTCACGTCCCGCAAAACGAGACTTGGTGCCAAGAGATGAATTGAAAACCTAACAGGTCCAAGCGGGGGTGGAAATAAAAGACAAAGAGTAGAAGACAAGTAGAACGTCGTAAAGAGGTTCAAAAATGTTGGCGCGACACACATGCAGAGCAGGTTAGAGATTATGAAAGTACAAAATTTCGAAACTCTCAAAAAAAATGATAGTAAAGATCACATTAGCGCAAACAAACGGAAATGATTACTCGGTGAAATAACAGAACAGCAAAAAGAGAATGAATATATTGTTCGGATTTCAACTTTAAGTCGGAGACTTGTAGATCGTCTAATTCGTGTTGCCAGTGAGAAGTAAAAGATTCCAAAAATGTTAGCACGGTATGAAGTCCCGTGAGACGGAGACTTTTAACATGAGATTCTTTCAAGTCTGCGGTGGGTTGGCAACCTGCCCGGGATTGGTTCCTGCCTTGTGCCCTGTGTTGGCTGGGATTGGCTCCAGCAGACCCCCGTGACCCTGTGTTTGGATTCAGCGGGTTGGAAAATGGATGAATGGATGGATGGATTCTTTCAAGTCACGCCCTACAAAAAATGATAGTAAAGATCACATTAGTGCAAAGAAATGGAAATTATTACTCAGTGAAATAACGGAACAGCGAAAAGAGATTAAATATATGGACATAGGTGATACGACAGAAGTATGTAGATATTGTTCGAATTTAAAGTTTAAGTCGCAGACTTGTAGATCGTCTACAAGTTGTTGCGCTGTTGCCATCAGGGAAAAGTAGTGTTTCTTCCCAATGAAGAGGCATATCCGTGAGAAATAAAAGATTTGTTGTTTGGTGAAAGTGAAATCCACAAACTCTACAGGCAAAATATCCGAATCTACAATCATCTGTTTGTGTTCACATCATTCAATGCTCAAAACGTAGACTTACACGATTCAAGACCATACGCTATGAGAATCTGTGGTCCCGCAACAATTAAAGCTATGACAAGTTTAATTTCAAAGAAACCACAATTCGGTCAGGTTTATATTTATGATCACGGAGAAGCGATGCAACATAGAATCGAAAGAGTTAAACGATCGGATGTATTAGAAATTCTACAGCCAATAATGGATACAAATCCATACGTCCAAAAGTATCGCACTATACACGAAATTTATCTAAAAAACACGGACAAAGAAGTTTTCTTGGATTTCTATATGAATCCGAAAGGTCACACTCACACACTCCTTTCTAGCGACCTCATGACCCCCCAGTGCTCTCCCAGTCTGTCTACTGACTTCATAGGAAGAGTCACCAGAGACATGAATGTCACTGCCGAAGTTAAGTAAACCTCTCAAGGAGGTCGACACTCCCTCCGCAGATGGACACACTACTGATGGCCGTGCCCAAGAGGTCATTAAAGGCCTGGATCTTTGATCTTTATCAGGACCCTCACAAGCCCCGACACTCGGACTCCTCACTCAGTCTCTCAAGAGCTCCGATCAGAGCCTCCATTGACTCCATGAAGATCACAGCATCGTCAGCAAAGTCGAGATCAGTGAATCTCTCTTCACCAACAGATGCCCCACAGCCGCTGGACCCCTCTTGATTTCCCCCCTCTAATAGATGAAACATTTCGGTCACACGACACTTTTCCTACAATGTGTTTGTGACTCCTCAGGTATGTTTCATGACTTCATATGATACCCCAGCTTGCTTCTACCCTTTACTCACTGGACGCCACTTCATCCTACAACAAGATGATGACTGCTGAGGCAGGCCACACACGAGTTTCTCAAAGCTACAAAATGGAAAATTCTCGAATGGCCAAGCCAGTCAACCACTTTAAATCCAGTTGAGCAGGCCTTCCATGTGCTGAAGAGAAAACATAAGGGGACAAGCTCTCCGAATCAAGCAGGAGCTGCAGATGGCTGCATTAGAGCTCTGGCAGAACATCACCAGAGAAGACCCTCAGTACCTGATGGTGTCTATGAATCACAGACAGTCAAGCAGACATTGCATGTGATGGATATGCGACAAAGAACCAAATATGACGACGGCTTTAATAGACCTGCCATTGCGGTGTGACAAACATAATGGTGCCCTGAAATGGGGGGACCATGTAGGAAAAGTGTTGTGTGACCGAAATGTCTGCAAACCCCCTTAAATGAACGTCTGCAATATGCACTTTAGTCACGATGTCTGAAGTGTTTGATTTGTGATTTGAAACTGTGGAACAGTCAAGGACAAATGTGCCTTTGTCTCAAACCTTATGGAGGGCACCAGATATACAGGGAGATTCACTCGAAAAAGACCCCCAATATTCTGTAATAACTCTCGCTAGGACGAAGCAATCTGAATGAAACAACGTGCAACGTGCTCCTCAGTCTATGGAGCCTTGAACAAGCAGGGACGCACCTGTGTTGGAGCGATGAGGACAGCCGTTGTGACGTTTAACCTCTGTTTCCAACTTCTGGATGCATACCGCCTGTACCCCTTCACTCAGTCACTCGACTTCTGCTCAGGATGGTGGTGTACAATATGGAGCAGTACGTCTTCATGGTGTGAACCTAACGGTTCACCAATTCGTTAAAGCGATATCAGAATCAACTGGATAGTCGTGAGTTAATGGACGGTTACGTCCAGCAAGATGGAGCAACGTGTCACACATCGGCAAGGAGCATTGGGAGAAATTGAATCCTTCAGCAACGGGGTCATTTCAAAAGGGCTTTGGCAACCATGGTCGCCAGATCTCACACTACCAGACTTCTTACTTTTGGGAGGAAAACTCTATCAGAACAAGTCTCACACTGTGAAAGATTTGAAGGAAAACATCCACCGTGAAATTGTCGCTATTCCCCCAAGAAGCTTGCCAATATGTTTAGGAACATGGAGCGCCGCATCGAAATGTGTCTTGCAGAAAACAAAAACCACTTCCAGCATCACATGTAATGCAATTGGTTAAACATACATCAAGGGATAGAGCGGATGTGTTTGGTTCAGATTGTTTTATCCTAGCAGGAATTACAACAGAATATTTGGGGGCCTCTTTTGAGTGAATCTCCCTGTATATACAGTCATATGAAAAAGTTTGGGACCCCTCTTAATTCTTTGGATTTTTGTTTCTCATTGGCTGAGCTTTCAAAGTAGCAACTTCATTTTAATATCTGACATGGCTTATGGAGACAGTAGTATTTCAGCAGTGACATTAAGTTTATTGGATTAACAGAAAATATGCATCATAACAAAATTAGACAGGTGCATAAATTTGGGCACCTCAACAGAGATATGACATCAATACTTAGTTGAGCCTCCTTTAACAAATCTAACAGCCTCTAGACGCTGTCCTCCTATAGCCTTTGATGAGTGTCTGGATTCTGGATGGAGGTATTGTTGACCATTCTTCATACAAAATCTCTCCAGTTCAGTTCAATTTGATGGACAGCCTGCTTCAAATCATCCCATAGATTTTCGATGATATTCAAGTCAGGGGACTGTGACGGCCATTCCAGAACATTGTACTTCTCCCTCTACATGAATGCCTTTGTAGATTTTGAACTGTGTTTTGGGACATTGTCTTGTTGGAATATCCAACCCCTGCGTAACTTCAACTTTGTGACTGATGCTTGAACATTATCCTGAAGAATTTGTTGATATTGGGTTGAATTCATCTGACCCTCGACTTTAACAAGGGCCCCAGTCCCAGAACTAGTCACACAGCCCCACAGCATGAAAATTTGACAATTTTTGACAAATTTGACAATAGGTAGCAGGTGTTCTTCTTCCGCCATGCAAATCACTTTTTGTTCTGACCAAATAACTCCATTTTTGTCTCATCTGTCCAAAGCACTTTGTTCCAAAATGAATTTGGCTTGTTTAAATGAGCATTGGCATACAACAAGCGACTCTGTTTGTGGCGTGAGTGCAGAAAGGGCTTCTTTCTCATCACCCTGCCATACAGATGTTCTTTGTGTAAATTGCGCTGAATTGTAGAATGATGTACAGATACACCATCTGCAGTAAGATGTTCTTGCAGGTCTTTAGAGGTGATCTGTGGGTTGTCTGTCACCATTCTCACAATCCTGCTCATATGCCACTCCTGTATTTGTCTTGGCCTGCCAGACCTGCTGGGTTTAACAGCAACTGTGCCTGTGGCCTTCCATTTGCTGATTCCATTTCTTACTGTTGAAACTGACAGTTTAAACCTCTGAGATGGCTTTTTGTAGTCTTCCCCTAAACCAGGAGACTCAACAATCTTTGTTTTCAGATCTTTGGAGAGTTGCTTTGAGGATCCCATGCTGTCCCTCTTCAGAGGAGAGTCAAAGGGAAGCACAACTTGTAATCGACCACCTTAAATCCCTTTATATCTCATGATTGGACACACCTGTCTATGAAGTTCAAGGCTTGACGAGCTCATCACACCAATCGGGTGTTGCAAGTAATCAGCATTGAGCAGTGACAGGCATTCAAGACACCAAAATGACAAGGGGACCCACATTTGTGTACAACAAGTTTTTCACATTTGATTTAATTTCATACAACTAAATACTGCGTCACTAAAAATCTTTGTTCGGAAAACACCGCAGTGCTCAGATGTTCCTAGAAAATGAAAGTCATATCATTGTTATCTTTGGTGTTGAAAGGAGAGTCAATTATTATGCAGGCTGAGAGGGGTTCCCAAACATTTTCATATGACTGTATACTGTATATTCCCACAGTGTATATAAAAACACACACACCCTGTATATGTACAATAAACTCACACACACATAAATACGAAATGTTGTTCTAGTAATCTGCGCCATCTTGACTTTGCAGCTCCAGTGCCAACACACAGTGCACATTTTGTACATGCCAATTGCCCTCAGAAGCTCTCATGCCAAACTTCTCAAGTAAAACCTCAAAAATGAAGCCCCCTGGCTGACCCCTGTGACGCCACCAGGTGGCGTACTGCCACCCTAACCCGGAGACACACACAGGCAGGACACAAGTTCCACAGAACACCCGGTTTATTTACAACAAAACACACTGAGCACAAGTCGCCAACACAATTCAGTCCCTTCTTGCCGCTAGTCCTTCTCCTTCCATTCCTCCTCAGGCTTTGTCTTCTCCTCCCGACTCTGGCCATCGAATGGTGGGACTGGCCCCTTTTTATAGGGCACCTGGAAGGACTCCATGTGCCTAACGAGCTTCTTCTGGCCACCCTTCCTGGTGTGGACGAAAGCGTGACCAAATAAGGCCCTGGAAAGGTCCAATGTGCCCTCTGGCAGTGGCCACGGGTTCCAACAGGGTTGAGCTCCCATGCTCATTACCTGTAGCCCCACTGGAAACCAAGGAGGCTGCCCTCTATCGGCCCAGGGGTGTAAACTGTCCTGACAGTACCCTCTCCTCTGGTCCTTCCACACACTGGGTGTCCTGGCCGGGTAAGAATTCCAGCTGCCCGCCACACCCCACGAGGTGCCCTCAACCTTTCTGAGGTTCTGTGCAACCCGACTCTTTCAGACCTTACGTCACCTAATGTTTTTTAGTCTTTTTGGTTTTTGCCCCCCGGTTGTTATCGTGCCACTCTCCTTTTATCGCCAGTTTCCCCCTCTGTTTAAATGAACCAAAATGAAAACTGCCTCTGCAGTAATTATCCGGCTTGTTTCTGAATGGGAATATCATTGCAAGGTTTACACTCTCTAACATCGGTTTGTGACTGGAGGCCATTAATAAATCACAATAAGGCAGCGACTACAAAGTAATCTGGACGAGCAAGCGGCGAAGCAAGCAATTAGGATGAAGCATTTTCCCTTTTTTGTAAATTAATGTTGTAGAAGAAAAACTGATGGGGGAAAAACTGGGCTGAGCTCAGGCGGTGCCATCGAGCAGAAAATGTTCTGTTGGTGTCAACAAGAATAGCTGTACATGGACATTTCTGAAAATAGCCTGTCGCTGTAACACAAACTAACACAGAGGGAAAGTGACAGTCCTTCTCTGTTTGTTAAAAGTTCCACACAACAAAATTGACAACGCGAAAAACAAGGCAAGAGACAAGAAACATGACAGCAAGAGAATACAGTGTGACGCACGATGGGAGGGGCCTAAAGGGAGGAAGAAACGAGGAAGAAATCAAGTCAGCCGAGCTTCTAAACAGGCCTGACACAAGCGTCTGAGGGCTACACATGGTGGCCATCCACTCTGTAGCCCTTATAGGTGGCACAGGGGATGGACGGACATCCTGGCATGGACTCAGAAAGATCCCTTACCTGGACGGGAGGTCCCAAAGTGAACAGAAAGGCATCCCGGCTAAGAGATGGAAGGATGTCGCACCCTAACAGATGGACAGACATCCCGAGCAGAGGAGAAGACGCCCCAGGCAGATGCACAGACATATCTGCAGTACCTTCCCTGACCAGGATGAAAGGGAAGAACTGTCGTCGGGGACTGCTGATTTCCTCCAGGACACTAGGTGGCAGCAGCCCTTGACATCGGTACCCAATCAGAAACTAGTAGGACATGCTGGGAAATGTAGTCCGCCAGAGCAGCCCTGCTGGGGGTCTCATGAGTCGCCTCAAGAAGGTGCTACAGGGAGATGTACCCGCTGTTATGTTACCCAGAAGGGCTTCCAATGGGCAGCAGCCCTGGCACTGGAAGTACTCCCGGGTCCTCAGTAGAAAGGGGCCGCACTACCTTGTCCAGATGAGTAGGAGCTGTGAGGAAGGAAGGTAACACTCGACTGGAGGAGGGCAGCACGGTGCAGAGAGGAGAGGTGATTGTCAAGAGATAACTTTTTGGAGGTATTGTATAATAAATGGGGCGGCACGGTGGCGCAGTGGGTAGCGCTGCTGCCTCGCAGTTGGGAGACCTGGGGACCTGGGTTCGCTTCCCAGGTCCCCCCTGCGTGGAGTTTGCATGTTCTCCCCGTGTCTGCGTGGGTTTCCTCCCACAGTCCAAAGACATGCAGGTTGGGTGGATTGGTGATTCTAAATTGGCCCGGGTGTGTGCTTGGTGTGTGTGGGTGTGTTTGTGTGTGTCCTGCGGTGGGTTGGCACCCTGCCCGGGATTTGTTTCCTGCCTTGTGCCCTGTGTTAGCTGGGATTGGCTCCAGCAGACCCCCGTGACCCTGTGTTCGGATTCAGCGGGTTGGAAAATGGATGGATGGATGGATATATAATAAATGATCCCATCATTTGAACTCGGGACTGTCTTCGTGTTTGGGGCTCACTGGTGCCCCGGTTCTATCACACCCTGAAGTGAATAATCATATTTAAAATGGGCGGCTCTCTGGATATATAAAATTACCGATATGATTTCTTATTTGAGTGACCCGTTTATCCCAGGCGACTTACAACATTTGAAATACGACTGATTAAGTTTCTTTTGTTTTTCCAGTCAGACCACAGGCAGGTGAAGTGACCCCTTCAGGACAGCACCGTGGTGTCAGCAGAGGGATTTGAAGTCCAAAGCCATAACCACTGCACCCCCGCTGCCGGCACAAAATGTGGGGAAGAAACAAACAGGAAGTAATGGCGACTGCCCAGCAGGCTTCAGACGTCAATGCATCTGCCAGGTGAGAAGGCACAAATTATTATTTGACTGTTGACTTTATCTAAGCCGACTGACAATATTTGAAATATCCAGTAACTGATTCAAGTTCTTCTGTTTTTCCAGATGGAGCACAGGTAGGTCAAAAATAACTTGCTCAGGGTCACATAGTGGTGTCAGCAGTGGGATCTGAACCCACAACCTATGAAGTCCAAGCTGTAACCACTATGCCACACTTCATTTTATTAATTACTAGCAGGTCCCCCGCAGCTCCACCAACATAGTAGTGAAACAGGACAAACTTTAAAAATCAATACAAAAAAAAAATGTAATGTAATAATTTGTATTGAGAAGAATTTATATTGATAGCTTTCATATCTGAGGGCCTCTTGATATACAATATTTTTGGGTTTGCTATCAGGGGCAAGAATGTAGCTGTGATCTCATTGCCAAAAATTTAAAAGGTTGGCCAGTATCTCTGGCCAAGAAGAAAGTAGGTACACTCCTTCGTCAAATGTTGCCACTGTACCTGATCGTGTTCAGCTCTGATTGGAGAGCGTCCCCCGTGTGGGGAGAAGAGCACGTGGCCATGATATCTCTGCCAATGAGCAGGTACCCTCTAAAACACACATAGCTGGGATCTCTCTCTCTCAAAAAGGGCAAACGTTACTCCTTAACAATCTCTAGATGATAATGTCTGCTGAACAAATAGGTATCGCTAGCTAAGCGGAGGTAAGGTACGCTCTAACACGTGGTGAGACGGTAGAGTGACTTGAATGGAGGCTGGAGCATGAGGGAGGAGGGCCCCACCCGGCTCCCAACTCCTGAGGTCCCGCCTCCTGCCTCTCGGATTTGCACGAATAAAACAGTGCCACAACCGAACTATGACTCTTAGTGTGATGACAGAAGTCGCAAAATCAACCGGAATGTTCAAGCAAATTACAGAAAAAAAAAAAAACAGATCTAAATCCGTTAAGTAGTTCTCTCATGAAAAGCGGACAGACTTTTAATTTTATATAAATAATATACTAGCTGTCCCCCATGGCTCTGCCCGTGTAGTAATGAAACAGGACAGTGAGGAGGACCCCACCAGCTCCCTATTCCTGACATCACTCTTCTTCCTTCCCCTTGTCCCGCTGTGTCTCTCTCGGATTTGCATGAATTAATCGGTGCCGCAAGTGAACTCTGATACTTAGCGCGATGAGAGAAGTCGCAAAATCAACCGGAATGTTCAAGCAAATTACAGAAAAAAAACAGATCTAAATCTGTTAAGTAGTTCTCTCGTGAAAAACGGACAGACAGACATACGCTGGATTATATATATGATATATAAACGTCTACGCTTGGAAGTGTGTGTCTGTCTGTCTGTCTGTCCGGCCTGGAAGTGCGAGGCTGCAGCATGAAGCTCAAAGACAGCGACTCTGTCGCCAAAGTGAAACCGCCGAGAAAAGAGAAAAACTCGCTTAGACCGCTGATAGGCAAGGCAGGGCGACCACATCGGCAAAACGAAACCACAGAGGAAAGAGAAACTCGCTTAGCCGCTAATCCACAACCAATGCGATTGATTGATTGAATTGCCAGAATCTATGTTTTTTAGGAGCCCGGGCTTTTTATGGAACAGTCTTACACATCTAGCATATATATACTCTATATTATACATATGCATATATATATATTATATATTTACTCGTATACAACACGCCCTTGTGTAAGACACGCAACCTAATTTTTACAAAGAAAATCGAGAAAAATTTTTTTGCCCCGTGTACGACGCGCGTTGTGATTGTATAGGAAGCGTTTAGGGCACGTTTTCCACGAAATGCCCTTCTGTTTTTGTTGCATGATGAAAGTTTTTCTTTCTTCCACTGCGCGAGAGAGAGAGAGCGTGTGTGCGTGCGAGCGAGCGAGCGAGAGAGCCCAAGCAGAAGAAGTAAACATTACAGAAAAAAATTTCTTTGTGTATGACGCGCACCTGATTTTCTAATGGTAATTTTCGGGAAAAAATGTGCGTGTGGTACACGCGTAAATACGGTATATTCATAGCATTCGTAGTCTGAATCACAACCTGATTGTTTGGGTGGTTACCTACCAGGTAACACCTGTGGTTGGTCTGCAAGTTGGCAAACATCCACCACGGTGCCCTCTCAGATGTCAAATAATGCAAAGAGTACACGACATGTGTTTTGCCCTCATTCTGGGCTCATCAGGTGTACACACTCCACTGCACTCCCTCTCGGGAATCGAACAGTAAACTATTTCAACCATTCTATGATCTGCTCCTCACAAACTGAGGGCACCGTGGCGGATGTTAGCAGATTGCTGGCCAACCACAAGCGTTACCTGGTAGGTAACCACCCATACAATCAGATTGTGACACAGACTTCGAATGCCGTGAATGTAATTACCCCGATCTACATGCTGTCAAATAAACGAACCACACGTCATGGCGCAACGTTAGGGGCATCGCCTCTAGTGCTGATGTCCGAGGTTCGATTCCCGAGAGGGAGTGCAGTGGAGTGTGTACACCTGATGAGCCCAGAATGAGGGCGAAACACGTGTCGTGTACTCTTTGCATTTATTTGACAGTAAACTATTTCAACCATATATATATATATATATATATATATATATATATATATATAGAGTATACAGTATATATATATATATATATATATATATATTATACAGCGATCCCCTGCCTATCGTGGAAGTTACGTTCCAGACACATCAGCGATAGGTGTAAATCCATCAATATGGAAAGACCATATAAATAAACATTTTTTTATAGTTTAACCCTTAAAATACCCCTCCCACACGCTTTAAACACATGTAAACTTGTAATGGCGAGCGATGTCCGTGTAACGCTTTCCTTCCCAAAGCATATCCAGGAGTTTTACCTTCTCCTGAATGGTCAAGGTCTTCCTCTGGCACTTAGACTCACTACTACCAGAAGGCTTAGAAGATGCAGGACGCTTGGGAGCCATCGTAGGGCTTAAAACAAAACGGAAAGTTCACAAAATGTTTGCTCACAACAATCGGACCACTAGCAAGGTTCGCAATACGCAGAGAACTGAGGTGCGTCGGGGACTCACACTCGCTGTTCTTGCGAGATTACACCACGTTGGCAGCAGCCAATCAGAGTCCAAGAGAATGAAAATCCTGCTCTGATTGGTTGAGACTCCTCTTACAGCCAATAACGGGCCTTGTAAGAAATCATCTGGGAACTGTAACGTGAAACTCTTAGTCTATCGTAGTGTACAATGTACGTATAAAATTAGATATGTTCCACAGAAAAATCTGCAATATAGTGGGGGCACGATAGCTGAACCGCAATATAGCGGGGGATCACTGTATATAAAAATATAGATTCTTTAAGTATTCTGGGGTTGCCCTTTGACTTGTGCCCACCACTGTCTCTCTGCCCTCGGTCTTTCTGTAGTCCATATGTTTCGAGAATGGACAGATCAGACAGATAGAATGTGCAGGTCGTATGAAAAGTGAACCCTAAAGTGCATTTTAATCAGAAATTTGGCTTCAAGACTCCAGTGTTCGGATTCAGCGGGTTGGAAAATGGATGGATGGATGGATGGACTCCAGATGATGCCAAGAAGCCAAAGTCAGCCTGGCCCCAAATTCAACACGCAGGCTTAACTGCCTTCACGAGTTAAAATGAGGCCTGGGCTGAGAAACTCTTACAGAGGGAAAGAGGAACTTGGCAGACCCCTAGCTGACAATGTTATTTTCTATTTACAGGTTTCCCCGAGCCAGTGTGCCGCTGGAACACAACTCCATTTTTTTTCTAAGGGATCGATGCTTTCAGTATCCACAATTTCCATTTCCGCAGGGTTTTTCAGGAACGCAGCCCCCACAGGTAACGAGAATTGCCTGTAACTCGAACGCTCCCTGGAGCCGCGCCATTAGGATTTTTCTGCTACTGACCTTTCATTTTTTTTTTCCTTTTTCAATTCAGGATATTAAATGGGATGTCCTGGTGGAACCCAAAACCTCCTTCTTGTGTTCTTGTGTACCACCAGCCTATAGGAAATGGACACCCCTCCATTGTCCCAGGCAACTCAAGTCTTGTCCAGCTGTTAAACTCTGAAGGAAAAGTCAAACCTACCAACATCTGTAAAGAGCACACTTTGAAGCCCAATGCATTTTTATGGCGTCCACACCACACCCCTAAATTCGTTCCGTCATGTTGGCATCTGTGTAGGTGAAGGTATAGCAAAGAGGGCCGCTTTCCTGTTAATTGTGCAAATGCGATATAGGACAGGATAAAGGAATTTTGTTCAAGCTTTTAGGGGGGCCGAGCCCACAAGGGTCTATGTCTCACCCCATTTTTTTTGCTCAAGTGCACCTCATCCCATTCCCCTCCCCCACCTCATCCTTCTGAGGGCCACCCCAGTTATATGCAGGTCACCACACACACACACACACACACACGCATCCACCCACACAAAGCGCCCATCCAATTATTCCACAAAAGATGCTTCGATTCTGTGATGCTGGCTCTGCCGCTAACGATGCGATCAAGTCACCTCGTTCCCTTCAAAGCCGTGACTTCTGTGCGGCTTTAACATAAATGCGGTGCTGACATCTACATCAAACACGGTGCCACCCACATCATAGTGTGTGCCACGTCTGGCCGACTGGTGCGCCTCGATGGGGAAAGGCTGAGGAATAAATTCAAATCGTCAGGACGGAGATCTTTCATCCTTCAGATGCCAAGTTGCTGACAGCGGAAAGGTGAGGGCGCGCAAAAACCTGCCAGTGCGGCACACGAGTGACCCTAAATTAACATAAATAACGAGCACGAGGCTCATTACTGCATCAATTAGCCACTAATTCATAGCTGATGTGCGACACTTGTTGATAGAGTCACACATGACACGCTAAGTCGGTAAGTAGTGTGGCGTAGGGTTTAGGGCTCTGGACTTCTCAACCTGAGGCTGTGGGTCCTAATCCCACTACTGACACCATCTGACCACGAGCAAGTCACCTGCCCTTCACCAAATAAAAACAAATGCAACCAATTGCATTTCAAATGTTGTAAGTCACCTTGGATAAAGAAGTCAACCGAGTAAGTAGTTTGGATTACGAGAAATGGAAGATCTGGGGCACAATAATTAAATAGCTGGAAAGTATACAAATATATTTACACTACATGACCAAAAGTCTGTGGACGCCCCTCCAAATTGTTGAGTTCAGGTGTTTCATTGCTAACGGGCGCATCAAATCAAGACACAGCCAGGCAGCCTCCATTGGCAAACATTGGGACGTCCTGAAGAGCTCAGTGGCTTTAGATGTGGCACTGTCATGGGATGCCAGCCTTGCTAGATCTTCCCTGGTCCCCTCTAAGTGCCGTTATTGTGAAGTAGAAACATTGAGGACCAACCACAAACTGGTAGGCCATGCAAACACTCAGAGCGGGCCCACCGAGTGCTGAAGTGCAGAGAGAAGGTAAGTCAAATGTCATCTGTGCCATCGCTCACAACAGAGGTCCACACTGGCCCTTGAAAGAGCTTCATGACATGAGCTTCCAAGGCCTAAGAGTTGACTGGGGCGGTGTAAACCACACCACCATTGGACTCTGGAGCGGTGGAAACGTGTTGTCTGGAGTGATGAATCGTGTTTCAGGATCTGACGGTCTGATGGACCATGTTGTGTTTGGCGGTTGACAGGAGAGTGCGAACTTCTGGACTGCAAAGTGCCTTCTGATAAAGTGTGGTGGAGGAGGGATAATGGCAGGGTTTGGGCTCGGCCCCTTGCTTCAGGTGAAGGGAACACATACGGCCACAGCACACAAAGACATTTTAGACAATTCTGAGATTCCAGCTTTGTGGTAACAGTTTGTGGAGGTCCTTTAGTGTCCCAGCATGACTGTGCCCATGAAGGACATGGAGGAGCACAACGGGTCTGCACAAAGCCCTGACCTCAACCCTACTGAGTACCTTTGAGATGAACTGGAACACCGATTGTGTTCAACATGAGTACCTGACCTCACAAACGCTCTTTTGGATGAATGACCACAAATTCCCATAGACACACTCCAAAAACTTCTGGAAAAAAGAGTGGAGGCTGTTGTAGGGGCGCTGCCATCTCTGTACTAAAGCAGTGGTGAAAGCCAAGCATTACTGTGGAAATGTCTAAAAGAATTTTAAAGGGCTGAAGGGACTCTAGGCCAAGTCCAAGTGTGGAAGAGGAGTGATATTGGGGCAGCGCACAGATATAGGATCTGATAAGACACAGAAGAAGGTCAGGCAGGAATCACCCTATAGTGGCACTGTCCTCTCTCATCACCTGATGGTCCAGACCAGTGCTACCCCAGAAGCCCCAATCCAGCCAAGAATGGAAAAGAGTAAATGGCTCAAAGATAGATAGATAGATAGATAGATAGATAGATGATAGATAGATAGATAGATAGATAGATAGATAGATAGATAGATAGATAGATAGATAGATAGATAGATAGATAGATAGATAGATAGATAGATGTGAAAGGCACTATACAATAGATAAATAGATAGATAGATAGATAGATAGATAGATAGATAGATAGATAGATAGATAGATAGATATGAAAGGCACTATATAATAGATAGATAGATAGATAGATAGATAGATAGATAGATAGATAGATAGATAGATAGATAGATAGATAGATAGATAGATAGAAATGTTTATGGTGCACCATTAGTTGAAATGACAAACGCAATGCACGTGTCTGTTATGTGCCATTTGGTATGGGATTTGTAAAAGCAGTGTTAATGTTTGCAATGTGCCATCTCTTGGAGCGATAAATGCAATGCATTTTATTATTACAATGTTTGTAATGTGCCATCTGTTGGAATGACAGAGATATACCAACCAGAGAGACACACAGACACTTACCCTTTTACTGAGATAGATAGATAAATGTATTAGTACAAATGTTTATGGTGCACCATCTGTTGAAATGACAAATGCAATGCATGTGTCTCTGTTATAAGCTATTTGGTATGTGATTTGTAAAAGAAGTGTTAATGTTTTCAATGTGCCATCTGTTGGAATGACAGATATACCAACCAGACAGACACACAGACATGTATTCTTTTATTGAGATAGATAGATAGATAGATAGATAGATAGATAGATAGATAGATAGATAGATAGATAGATAGATAGATAGATAGATAGATAGATAGATAGATAATTTTTTTTTTTTTAATTTTTAATATAAACTTTATTGTGCACAATAAACAGAAGACATGAACACATCAATGCAAATAATAAGATAGATAGATAGATAGATAGATAGATAGATAGATAGATAGATAGATAGATAGATAGATAGATAGATAGATAGATAGATAGATAGATAGATAGATAGATAGATAGATAGATAGATAGATAGAGGAATGGAATTATCCTCACAGACATTTTGAAAAATGAAAGAAAGAAGAAATGCCATCCCACTGCCAAAACATCAGGCACCATCCCCTTCATCAAAGAAGGAGACACTCTTATGGCCCCTAGCTCAGTAAGGTTAAAGGCTGGCAGACATGGCTGTTAACAGTGGCTCAGGGGTTGGAGGAAGCAGCAGACTGGGCCGCTTGTTGGTTAAGGTTTAAGAGAGAGGACACATTCTGGAATCCAGGAGCTGATGGGCAGCTGGCCTGCGAGCTAGAGTCTGTCATGGCTGAGGAGAGGTGGGTACCAGCCGATAAGATCAAAAGGTGACTGTAACTGAGAAAACCAGATGGGGTGGTCTCTAAAAACCTGCACTGGGTGGCAAAGCACGCCAATCACATCAGTGTTTTATGATTTGTTTAAAAAATGGGCCAAAGTTCTGCAGCAAATTTTAAAAAATGTTCTAGAAATTTTGAGGGAGTGGGGATAGGGGTCAGGGGACTAGTAGGTCTTGGACATTTGGCATTAATGCCAATGGCACAAGTTTGGAATAAAAGTTTCACAGTCGGTATCAGTCTGGTTCTTTTAGGAGGACACTTGAGTGTTTTAGAGAAGGTCATCCTGGAGAAATAAAAGAGGCGCTTGCTTCTGATTAGGCATCAATGACATTCTGTTGCTGTCATCTGGAGGAAGAAGACGGTGCATTGTCTCATCACAACAACACCTCCTGTGGGAATTGTACAGGAGCGGCCGCCACATCTCTGTTAACTGCTAATCCTTCTAAGACACTGAGAGACAGAGAGAGAAGGCGAGAAGTCGAGAGCACAGAAATGTGCTGGTGAAAAGCAAGCGGGCATGCTGGCTCCAGGGCTGCTACACAGACACACACTTCAGGCTGTTTATTTGTGAGCAAACCGACAAAATGGCACAAACAGCTCTACAGAAATATATTTCATAGTAAACAAAATAAATAATAATTATAAATAAATAAATGTATTGTGAAAGGTAACAATTCACTTTAATAAAAGGATGCATCTGTCCAATTGCTATGTCTTTGTCATTCCAACAGATGTTGCATCACAAACATTAACACTGCTTTTACAAATCTGATGTCAAATGTGCATAAAACAGAGACTTATGCATTGCATTTATTATTCCAACAGGTGGTGCATCACAAACATTAACATTGCTTTTACGAATCTGATGCCAAATGTGCATGTAACATGTGAGACTTGCACTTGAATTGCACTTGTTATTCCAACAAATGGCAAATCACAATCATTTATTTGCAATATAATGCACTGCATTTGTCATTCAAACAGATGGCGCATCCCAAAATTAACACTACTTTTACGAATCTGTTACCAAATGTGCATATCACAGAGACTTATGCATTACATTTGTCGTTCCAACAGATGGCTCATCACAAACAAGTCTGCTTCTACGAATCTGATACCAAATGTGCATATAACAGAGACATGTGCGTTGCATTTGTTATTCCAACACATGGTGCATTACAAACATTTACTGTAGTAAAATTAACTGCATTTGTCATTTCAACAAGTGGTGATCACAAACATTAACACTACTTTTACGAATCTGATACCAAATGTGTATATAACAAGAGACTTATGCATTGCATTTGTCATTCCAACAGACGGAGCATCACAAACATTAACTCCGCTTTTATGAATCTGATACCAAATGTGCATATAACAGAGACATGTGCATTGCATTCATTATTCTAACAAATGGTGCATCACAAACATTTACTGTAATAAAATTAACTGCATTTGTCATTTCAACAAGTTGTGATCACAAACATTAACACTACTTTTATGAATCTGATACCATATCTGTATATAACAACAGACTTACAGGTATGCATTGCATTTGTCATTCCAACAGATGGCCCATCACAAACATTAAGTCTGCTTCTACGAATCTGATAACAAATGTGCATATAAGAGACATGTGCATTGCATTCGTCATTCCAACAAATGGTGCATCACAAACATTTACTGTAATAAAAAAAAAGCTGCATTTGTCATTTCAACAGATGGCACATCACAAATATTTATTGTAATAAAATTAACTGCATTTGTCATTTCAACAAGTTGTGATCACAAACATTAACACTACTTTTATGAATCTGATACCATATCTGTATATAACAAGAGACTTACAGGTATGCATTGCATTTGTCATTCCAACAGATGGCCCATCACAAACATTAAGTCTGCTTCTACGAATCTGATAACAAATGTGCATATAAGAGACATGTGCATTGCATTCGTCATTCCAACAAATGGTGCGTCACAAACATTTACTGTAATAAAAAAAAGCTGCATTTGTCATTTCAACAGATGGTGCATCACAAATATTTATTGTAATAAAATTAACTGCATTTGTCATTCCAACAGACGGAGCATCACAAACATTAACTCTGCTTTTACGAATCTGATACCAAATGTGCATACTGTATAACAGAGACATGTGCATTGCATTCATTATTCCAACAAATGGTGCATCACAAACATTTATTGTAATAAAATTAACTGCATTTGTCATTTCAACAAGTGGTGATCACAAACATTAACTCTACTTTCATGAATCTGATACCAAATGTGTATAAAACAGAGACTTATGCATTGCATTTGTCATTCCAACAGATGGCCCATCACAAACATTAAGTCTGCTTCTACGAATCTGATACCAAATGTGCATATAACAGAGACATGTGCATTGCATTAGTCATTCCAACAAATGGTACATCAGAAACATTTACTGTAATAAAAATAACTGCATTTGTCATTTCAACAGATGGCGCATCACAAACATTAACTCCACTTTTACGAATCTGATTCCAAATGTGCATATAACAGAGACGTGTGCATTGCATTTGTTCTTCCAACAAATGGTGCATCACAATCATTTATTGTAATAAAATTAACTGCATTTGTCATTTCAACAGATGGCGCATTATAAACATTAACACTGCTTTTACGACTCTGATACCAAACGTGCACATAACAGACATATGCACTGCAACTGATATTCCAGATGGCGCATCACAAACATGTAGTAATTAAATGCATTCTATCAGTCATTCCAACAGATGGCGCATCACAATAATTAACACTGCTTTTATGAATTCTGTACCTAAATGTACATATAACCAGGAAAAATGCATTGCATTTGTGTAAGCCCATCTGGCACCAACACTCATGGCATGATCAAAATCACTGAGGTCACATTCTTTTTTTTTACCTATTTCATCTGAACATATTATAAAACATCCAAAGCAGAAGACAGTGGGAAACATACTTAAATAGTAAAACAACTAAACAAAAAAGAAACAAGCTTGAGCAGAGGGACCACTATGACTGTCCCATAACACCCATAAAGCAGGGGACCTTCACTAGCGGACAGCACGGTGGTACAGTAAGGAGGCCAGGCATCGTGTCTCAGGTCCTCCCTGTGTGGAGTTTGCATGCTGTCCCCATGTGTGTGTGTGTGTGTGTGGGATCCTCCCACAGCCCAAAGACATGCAGCTTAGGTGGCTCAGTGATCCTAAATTAGACCTAGTGTGTGCTTGGAGGGTTGTGACAGGCATCCTGTCCCAGGCTTATTCCTGCCTTGCACCCTATGCTGGCTGGGATAGGCTCAATCTCCCCAACCCACAACCCTGTTCAGGACAAATCGGGTTAGAAAATGGCCGACTGACTGACTCACTAGCAGCACTGTGACTGCAAATGCATGAGGTTCATTAGCATAGCTCATGTGTGGAGGTTTCACGTTTGCTTATGAACGAGGTGACTGTAATTTATCAATGGGGAACTGTGTACAAATTTGCATAAGTCAGGTTTTATTAATCAGATTTGTTTTTTGCCATATTCAGTTTTATAAATGAAACCCATGAACTGTGACTTGTCCACTCCAGGACATTAACATTGTTATTAATCTAACACCCCTAAATCATTTACATTTACATTTACATTTACATCATTTAGCAGACGCTCTTATCCAGAGCGACTTACAACAGTGCTTAGTAGTCTATGACTGTTCTTCAGTCTTTAAGGCTAGGATTAAATCTACTGTCATTAAACAAGTTACCGCTGACCAAGTTGTACACAAAAATCCTCACTGGTGCAGCCCACTGGTCTTAGACGTCACACAATTCGTTCAATGGAGGTCACCTGCCTGGGGTTTCATTTGATGGTAGTATAAATGCACCCGAATGTGGAAGGACCAACTTGAGATGAGCTGACCTACACAACGAAGACAAAAAGAACAACTCAAGCAGCGCCTTGAAAAGGCACAAGTCAGGGGATGGAGACAAGAAAAACATCTAAGTCACTGAAGAACCAGTTAAGTCGAGGGTGGAAAGAGCTGGAGCAGACCGTCCACACCGACTGAGGAAGAAGACAAGTGAGGCAGGGAGGCCATCAAGAGACTTCTGAAGGAGTCGCAAGCTACAGTGGCTGAGATTGGAGAGGCTGTGCCCGGGTACCTCACCAGTCATAGCTTTATGGGAGAGCAGCAAAGAGAACACGGAACATCCCAGCAGAAGGCACACGAGGGACCCTGAAGTCCTATGGGCTGATGAGAGCAAAACTGAAGCTGTTGGCCATCAGATTACCCGCCATGTTTGAACATTACTGGTGCTGGCAGCAGTCAGGCTGTGGGGATGCTTGTGAAGATAAAATAGAAAACCTGTTGGAGTGGGCAAGGAAACCGTACCTTGAGAGAAGACAAAGACCCCAAAGCAGAAAGTCACAGGAATGGCTTTAAAACACCAACATGATTGTGCTGGAATGGCTGAGCCAGAGTCCAAATGTCAGTCCAATGGAGAACCTGTGGCTGGACTTGACAATGGCACCATGACACCTGACAGAGCTGTGCAGTTTAGCCAAGAAGCTATCTGGTTCATTGTTTGTCATGATGTCTCGTATTGATTAACGTAATTCCCTCTTCATCGGCCTCCCTGCCAAATCTACACAGAAGCTGCAGGACATTCAGAAGTCCTCGCCAGCACAAAGCCTTCTGCTCGCATCTCCTCCTGTTCTCTCCCAGCTTCACTGGTTACCGGTTTGTCAGCCACTCAGGTCCTTAACAGATAAAACTGGCAGACCGCAAGTTGAGGTCAGTGGAACAGTAAGAGATGCCGACACAGAAATGCCATTTGACAAAAAAGGGCAATTTATTGTGCAGTAAATGGCGCAAACAGTCACAACAGTTGTGCATTGCAAAAAGGCAAAGAAATTTAAAAACTGCACCCATCCAATTGATCCCTCAGGGTCCTTCTCTCAAATAAAGATTAATTTTATTAACCTACTCCTGTTGTGAAGCAGGGCATCATGGTGGCGCAGTGGGTAGCGCTGCTGCCTCGCAGTTAGGAGACCCGGATTCACTTTCAGGGTCCTCCCTGCATGGAGTTTGCATGTTCTCCCTGTGTCTGCGTGTGTTTCCTCCCACAGTCCAAAGACATGCAGGTTAGGTGCATTGGCGATCCTAAATTGTCCCTAGTGTGTGTGCGCGCCCTGCCCGGGGTTTGTTTCCTGCCTTGCACCCTGTGTTGGCTGGGATTGGCTCCAGCAGACCCCCGTGACCCTGTAGTTAGGAAATAGCGAGTTGGATAATGGATGGATGGATGGATGTTGTGAAGCACCCAGCTCACCCAACCTCTCTTTCTACTTCCCCGATAGGCCTTTAGAAGTTCTCCCAGCAATCACCTGGACACCCATCTCCCTGTCATGCGTCTCCTGCACCTTTAAACCTGGGAGCTATTCGCACGCGCGCACTGATCTGATCAGCAGATGCCGCTAGTTCGTGCCCACGTACACCTCCTGACACCCGCACTGGTCCTCCCCAACGAACAACAAAAGCAACAAAACAAAAACCCTCCAAAAACAAATTCCCCCTTCAAAGACCCATTGCTGTGCCCTATCTTGCTGCCTCAAAGCCCCAGGCTGCAAGCAAGCGTCTCTCGAGGACACAGACAAGCGGCCGCCGACTCAACTACCCGGAAAGCCCGCCGAGGACCGACACCATCCAAAATCCCCCCAAAGACATGCCATCCAGCGACCGCTGGCACCGCCCCACACTCCGTCACGAGCACCGGAAAGGACGCAGGTACAGTCATATGAAAAAGTTTGGGAACCCCTCTTAAGTAGAAACTTCCTTTTAATATGTGACATGCCTTATGGAAACAGTAGGATTTCAGCAGTGACATTAAGTTTATTGGATTAACAGAAAATATGCAATATGCATCATAACAAAATTAGACAGGTGAATAAATGTGGGCACCGCAACAGAGATGTGACATCAATACTTAGTGGAGCCTCCTTTTGCTAATATAACAGCCTCTAGACGCTGTCCTCCTATAGCCTTTGATGAGTGTCTGGATTCTGGATGGAGGTATTGTTGACCATTCTTCATACAAAATCTCTCCAGTTCAGTTCAATTTGATGGACAGCCTGCTTCAAATCATCCCATAGATTTTCGATGATATTCAAGTCAGGGGACTGTGACGGCCATTCCAGAACATTGTACTTCTCCCTCTGCATGAATGCCTTTGTAGATTTCAAACTGTGTTTTGGGTCATTGTCTTGTTGGAATATCCAACCCCTGTGTAACTTCAACTTTATGACTGATGCTTGAACATTATCCTGAAGAATTTGTTGATATTGGGTTGAATTCATCCGACTCTCGACTTTAACAAGGGCCCCAGTCCCTGAACTAGCCACACAGCCCCACAGCATGATGGAACCTCCACCAAATTTGACAGTAGGAAGCAGGTGTTTTTCTTGGAATGCGGTGATCTTCTTCCGCCATGCAAAGCGCTTTTTGTTCTGACCAAATAACTCAATTTTTGTCTCATCAGTCCAAAGCACTTTGTTCCAAAATGAATCTGGCTTGTCTAAATGAGCATTGGCATACAACAAGCGACTCTGTTTGTGGCGTGAGTGCAGAAAGGGCTTCTTTCTCATCACCCTGCCATACAGATGTTCTTTGTGCAAATTGTGCTGAATTGTAGAACGATGTACAGATACACCATCTGCAGCGAGATGTTCTTGCAGGTCTTTGGAGGTGATCTGTGGTTGTCTGTCACCATTCTCACAATCCTGCTCATATGCCGCTCCTGTATTTTTCTTGGCCTGCCAGACCTGCTGGGTTTAACAGCAACTGTGCCTGTGGCCTTCCATTTTCTGATTCCATTCCTTACAGTTACAGAAACTGACAGTTTAAACCTCTGAGATAGCTTTTTGTAGCCTTCCCCTAAACCATGAGACTGAACAATCTTTGTTTTCAGATCTTTGGAGAGTTGCTTTGAGGATCCCATGTTGTCACTCTTCAGAGGAGAGTCAAAGAGAAGGAAGCACAACTTGTAATTGACCACCTTAAACACCTTTATATCTCATGATTGGACACACCTGTCTATGAAGTTCAAGGCTTAACGAGCTCATCCCACCAATTTGGTGTTGCCAGTAATCAGCATTGAGCAGTGACAGGCATTCAAATCACCAAAATGACAAGGGGACCCACATTTGTGCACAGCCAGTTTTTCACATTTGATTTAATTTCATACAACTAAATACTGCGTCACTAAAAATCTTTGTTTGGAAAACACCGCAGTACTCAGATGTTCCTAGGAAATGAAAGACACACCACTGTTATCTTTGGTGTTGAAAGGAGAGTCAATTATTATGCAGGCTGAGAGGGTTCCCAATCTTTTTCATACGACTCTATGTGCCATTTCTCCAAGTTTCATTTATAATACCGCGGATTTGTCTTGCCTGAAGCTGATATGGCCTTTTATATACTTACACTGTGTTGCATCTTCATACGGTTCCATCAAGTTTTAAATTCAAGATTCGGCTTCTCCCCTTCATAGCCCTACATCACTTTGCCCCCCTCTACCTCCTTGTCGCTCTCTCAGGTCCTCCTTACTGTCCCACGCACCTGACTCTCCACCCTGGGCAGGCAGGTCCTTCAGTGTTATGGCCCCTCGACTCTCAGTCTCTCCGAGTTTGCTCCTCTTTTTCCACTTTTAAATCTCAAGTGAAAACTTTCCTCTTCTACGAACTTTTGTTTTCTATGCACATTTTTTTTTTTACTCTATATGTAAAGCGACCTTGGGTTTGTGAAAGGCGCTCTATAAATGCAACTTATTATTATTATTATTAAGAAGAAGCAGAATGAGGAGAGATGGCAGAGCTGGGAGAGGTAAGAGACCCCCGGAGCTGAGCTGAGCTGAGCTGAGCGCACAGGCTTGAAGGAGGTGAACACCCACCCCGTCAATGACTTTGTCTTTTATATCCGTCGTCCGTTTGCACCACTTTGCAGACATCTGCTTTCACTTTGGCTTCTCCTGTTGGGGTTCAACGGTTGTGTTAAAGTCAAATGTGAAAACTTCTACGGGGTGAACAATTTGTCCCGCAAGTTTTTTGTAATGGTTTTGCATGACACCAGATTGGGCGGCACAGTGGCACAGTGGGTAGCGCTGCTGTCTCGCAGTAAGGAGACCTGGGGTTCGCTTCGCTTCGCATCAATATGCGGACAACAATACAAATTTCCATACCGGATCGGTCGAGCCCTGGGTTAACAACGACCACCACCGGTACTGTTAGCCAACGGGGAGCTGGCAGAAATTGGGCTACTGTTGGCCGAAGAAGAAGAGGGGGGAGACGTGTCCGGAGGTAGGAGGAGAGGAGGAAAATAAAGAGAGTGGAACTGAGGGTGGATGGGTGTAACAGAGCAAGATGCAGAAGACAGAAAGATATGGAAGAAGATGATTCGCTGTGGCAACCCCTAATGGGAGCAGCCGAAAGAAGAAGACGACGATTTATTATATTGGTACTTCCAACAAAAATCAGTGTTTAAACATTCAAAAAACGTGCTGTACAGCAAAGACGAACCAACGCAAACGTCTCAACAATATAACATGGGTAGCGCTGCTGCCTCGCAGTTAGGAGACCCGGGTTCGCTTCCCGGGTCCTCCCTGTGTGGAGTTTGCATGTTCTCCCCGTGTCTGCGTGGGTTTCCTCCCACAGTCTAAAGACATGCAGGTTAGGTGGATTGGCGATTCTAAATTGGCCCTGGTGTGTGTTTGTGTGTGTCCTGCAGTGGGTTGGCACCCTGCCCAGGGATTTGTTCCTGCCTTGTGCCCTGTGTTGGCTGGGATTGGCTCCAGCAGACCCCCGTGACCCTGTGTTCGGATTCAGCGGGTTGGAAAATGGATGGATGGATGGATGACGCCATATTCAAAAAAATAAACCCAATCAGCCATTTTGGGGGTCGAGTCTTCCGCTCTGCACAGCCCCTTCACGCTCACACACGTAGCTCAAGGCCCGTTAATGGCTGCACAACCCCAAACCCCCACCCCGCAATTTGGTCAATCCGTGGCAATGAATGACACTCAGTGAGGCTGACGCGTCACCAAGACGTGAAAATAACACAAATCTAACGAGAAGCTCCAGAAACGTGACAAGCAGCCGAATTAAAACACTTTTTTTTTTTTTTTAATAAGGTTTTCACCGTTCTTCCAGTGCTTTACAACTTTCAACACCACGGTGTCTATATTTAATTCTGAGAGGAAACACAGCAGTTCCCTGACAAAAATCACACCTCGTCTCGGTGATGCCGTGGCGCGCCTGTCCCCCGTCTTGAATTCAGAATGGAAAGCCCCGACGGCGGCGGTAAGTCAAAGGGACGTGTTAGACAGTGAGGCGGCCCCCTTCCACTCACTCATCGCGCCGTTTCACGTTCATAAAAGACGCACATGGAGCAGATCAAATTCACCCCCAGAGCTCCAAGCATCTTCAGACATTTTCAAAGAAGGCATTAAGCTGATTGTTTTGTTCAGAGGGAGTGTGCTGTCTTTTCCTGTGGGACCCCCAACCCTCATTTCTTTGTTGTGTCCTTCATTTTACATTCTCTGTTGTGGCGGACCGGCCAGGGCCCTTGCCCAACCGGGACACCTACAGGTGCTGGTCATAAAATTAGAATATCATGACAAAATTGACTTATTTCAGTAATTCCATTCAAAAAGTGAAACTTGTATATTAGATTCATTCATTACACACAGACTGATGTATTTCAAATGTTTATTTCTTTTAATGTTGATGATTATAACTGACAACTAATGAAAGTCCCAAATTCAGTATCTCGGAAAATTAGAATATTGTGAAAAGGTTCAATATTGAAGACACCTGGTGCCACACTCTAATCAGCTAATTAACTCAAAAGCCTTTAAATGGTCTCTCAGTCGAGTTCTGTAGGCTACACAATCATGGGGAAGACTGCTGACTTGACAGTTGTCCAAAAGACGACCATTGACACCTTGCACAAGGAGGGCAAGACACAAAAGGTCATTGCTAAAGAGGCTGGCTGTTCACAGAGCTCTGTGTCCAAGCACATTAATAGAGAGGTGAAGGGAAGGACAAGATGTGCTAGAAAAAAGTGGACAAGCAACAGGGATAACCGCACCCTGGAGAGGATTGTGAAACAAAACCCATTCAAAAATGTGGGGGAGATTCACAAAGAGTGGACTGCAGCTGGAGTCAGTGCTTCAAGAACCACCACACACAGACGTATGCAAGACATGGGTTTCAGCTGTCGCATTCCTTGTGTCAAGCCACTCTTGGACAAGAGACAGCGTCAGAAGCGTCTCGCCTTTGGACTGCTGCTGAGTCGTCCAAAGTTATGTTCTCTGATGAAAGTAAATTTTGCATTTCCTTTGGAAATCAAGGTCCCAGAGTCTGGAGGAAGAGAGGAGAGGCACAGAATCCACGTTGCGTGAGGTCCAGTGTAAAGTTTCCACAGTCAGTGATGGTTTGGGGTGCCATGTCATCTGCTGGTGTTGGTCCATTGTGTTTTCTGAGGTCCAAGGTCAACGCAGCCGTCTACCAGGAAGTTTTAGAACACTTCATACTTCCTGCTGCTGACGAACTTTATGGAGATGCAGATTTCATTTGCCAACAGGACCTGGCACCTGCACACAGTGTCAAAGCTACTAGTAGCTGGTTTAAGGACCATGGTATCCCTGTTCTTGATTGGCCAGCAAACTCGCCTGACCTTAACCCCATAGAAAATCTATGGGGTATTGTGAAGAGGAAGATGCAATACGCCAGACCCAACAATTCAGAAGAGCTGAAGGCCACTATCAGAGCAACATGGGCTCTCATAACACCTGAGCAGTGCCACAGACTGATCGACTCCATGCCACGCCGCATTGCTGCAGTAATCCAGGCCAAAGGAGCCCCAACTAAATATTGAGTGCTGTACATGCTCATACTTTTCAGTTGGCCAACATTTCTAAAAATCCTTTTTTTTGCATTGGTCTTAATTGATATTCTAATTTTCCGAGATACTGAATTTGGGACTTTCATTAGTTGTTAGTTATAATCATCAACATTAAAAGAAATAAACATCTGAAATACATCAGTCTGTGTGTAATGAATGAATCTAATATACAAGTTTCACTTTTTGAATGGAATTACTGAAATAAATCAACTTTGTCATGATATTCTAATTTTATGACCAGCACCTGTATATGCTGGAAGGACCAGAGGGAGAGAACCTGCACAGGAACACTAGATGGCAGCATAACAGATTCCCACAGGGCTCCATAGGATTTGGAGTTCTGCACAGCCCTCTTGTGTTTTGTGGGTGCCGCAGAGCCCTACCTCATTGGGCTTCTGCCTCACCCGGGGTGTGGCATAAAAAGGAGCCAGGTGCCACTGTCGGAACGGAGAGGATGAAGCTTGCTGGGAGGCATGGAGGCTGAGAGAGGTGATGAAGAGAGAAGGAGAGAAGGAAGAAAAGACAAAGTGCTGTGTGTGCTTCTTATATTGAGCTTCATTGTACTGTAGTTGCTGTGTGGGAAACCTGGGAAGCGTTTCCCACAGCAAAATAAGAAGTCAAGCAAAATGACCCCTTTTATTGGCTAACTAAAAAGATTACAATATGCAAACTTTCAAAGGCAACTCAGGCAAGATGTAATCATATAAATCATCATATTACATCATTTTTAGTTAGCCAATAACAGGTGTCATTTTGCTTCATTCCATCCATATTGGCTAACACGGTACAACACCCTACTAACTCCTCGGCAAAATAAAAATGAGGTGCTGTGGTGGACTTGTGTCTGCGTCAAGTGTTGGGGAGCTGAGCGCCCCTGCAGGCCACACTACCTATTATATAATGTGTTATATCTATAGGCAGGGCGGCACGGTGGCACAGTGGTAGCGCTGCTGTCTCGCAGTAAGGAGACCTGGGTTTGCTTCCCGGATCGTCCCTGCGTGGAGTTTGCATGTTCTCCCCGTGTCTGCGTGGGTTTCCTCCCACAGTTCAAAGACATGCAGGTTAGGTGCATTGGCGATCCTAAAAATTGTTCCTGGTGTGTGCTTGGCGTGTGTGTGCCCTGCGGTGGGCTGGCACCCTGCCCGGGATTTGTTCCTGCCTTGCGCCCTATGCTGGCTGGGATTGGCTCCAGCAGACCCCTGTGTTAGGATATAGCGGGTTGGAAAATAACTGTCTTATAAATTTTTATCAGGCAATAATATTGTACTAATAAAAAGGAAGAAGACGGAGACAGGTTCAATGTGATAAACTTTAACAGGTCCTTTTACTAAGATCGTTTCAGAGTACACGTTATACCACCTTATTATTATTATCTACTTCCTAACAGCTTCCCAATACCCATAATACCCCTTATTACTACGGAATCCCCAAAAGTTCAGAATTACAATATACTACATAATGCATCTCTTATGTCTCTGTCTAATGACCTCAATAAATGGATAACTGTCTGTGTGTGTGTCCATTCAGTTGCCTTGTCCCTGTCATTCCAGAAAATGGCACATCACAAACATTTTTAATAAAATGATGCCTTGCATTTGTCCTTCCCACAGATGGCTCATTGCAAACATGAACACCGCTTTTATGGATCCCATACCAAATGGCAAATAACAAAGACATAGGCATTGCATTTGTTATTCCAACAGAACAAGAATGCATTTTAGCACTACAAATGTTGGAATGACAAATGCAATGTATTTTATTACTACATTCATTACAAAATGAGGTGGGCTGGCGCCCTGCCTGGAGTTTGTTTCCTGCCTTGCGCCCTGTGTTGGCTGGGATTGGCTCCAGCAGACCCCCCGTGACCCTGTAGTTAGGATATAGCGGGTTGGATAATGGATGGATGGATGGATTCATTACAAAATACATTCCAATAGATGGTGCACTGCAAATCTTAATGATGATATCTATGTTAAAGATTTAGATTTCAACTCGTCTTAGACAGGTAGCACATATAGATAAGAAAGGCATTATATAGTAGACTATCTGCCTATCTAGTGTAACCGTGTATCTGTCTGGTTTGCTGTGTGTCCATACGATTGCTATGTGTCTGCCATTCCAAAAGATGGAGCATTGCAAACATTTTCAGTAATAAAATGTGTGGCATCTTTCATTCCAACAGATGGCACATGACAAAAATGAACGCTGCTTTTATGAATGCCACATCAAATGGCAAATCTGCCATTCTAACAGATGGTGTATCACAAACGTTTGTAGTAATGCATTTTGTTATTGCAAATGTTGGTGCTGTGCCATCTGTAGGAATGACAAATGCAATGCTTTTTATTACTCCATACTGTCTATTACAAAATATTTTCCAATAGACAGTGCACTGCAAATGTTAACGCCCAGGTCTACGTTGATGGCTTAGATTTCAGCCCATCTTAGATGGGTAGCACAGCTAGTCTATTAAATACAGCCTTTCACATCCATCTTTCATATAGTGTCTTTGATTATCTATGTCTATGTCTATATCATATCTATCTATCTACCTACTAATGCCTTTCATAGCTATCGATTTATTATATAGTGCCTTTCCTATCTATCTATTTGTCTATCTATCCATTATATAGTGCCTTACACATCTGTCTATTGCTATTTGTATATATAGTGCCTTTCATATCTATTATATAGTGTCTTACACATCTATCTATTACTATTTGTATATATAGTGCCTTTCATATCTATCTATTATATAGTGCCTTACACATCTGTCTATTGCTATTTGTATATACAGTGCCTTTCATATCTATCTAATATAGTGCCTTTCATATCTATCTATTATATAGTGCCTTACACATCTATCTATTGCTATTTGTATATATAGTACCTTTCATATCTATCTATCTAATATAGTGCCTTTCATACCTATCTATTGATATTTGCATATATAGTGCCTTTCATATCTATCTATTATATAGTGCCTTACACATCTATCTTTTGCTATTTATATATATAGTGTCTTTAATATCTATTATATAGTGCCTTACACATCTGTATATTGCTATTTGTATATAGTGCCTTTCATATCAGTCTATCTATCTAATATAGTGCCTTTCATATCTATCTATTATATAGTACCTTACACATCTGTCTATTGCTATTTGTATATAGTGCCTTTCATATCTATCTATTATATAGTGCCTTACACATCTATCTATTGCTATTTGTATATATAGTGCCTTACACCTGTCTATTGCTATTTGGATATAGTGTCTTTCATATCTATCTAATATAGTGCCTTTCATATCTATCTATTATATAGTGCCTTACACATCTGTCTATTGCTATTTGTATATATAGTGTCTTTCATATCTATCTATCTATCTATCTAATATAGTGCCTTTCATATCTATCTATTAAATACAGCCTTTCACATCCATCTTTCATATAGTGTCTTTGATTATCTATGTCTATGTCTATATCATATCTATCTATCTACCTACTAATGCCTTTCATAGCTATTGATTTATTATATAGTGCCTTTCCTATCTATCTATTTGTCTATCTATCCATTATATAGTGCCTTACACATCTGTCTATTGCTATTTGTATATATAGTGCCTTTCATATCTATCTATTATATAGTGCCTTACACATCTGTCTATTGCTATTTGTATATATACTGTCTTTCATATCTATCTAATATAGTGCCTTTCATATCTATCTATTATATAGTGCCTTACACATCTATCTATTGCTATTTGTATATATAGTGCCTTTCATATCTATCTATCTAATATAGTGCCTTTCATATCTATCTATTGATATTTGCATATATAGTGCCTTTCATATCTATCTATTATATAGTGCCTTACACATCTATCTATTGCTATTTGTATATATAGTGCCTTACACCTGTCTATTGCTATTTGGATATAGTGTCTTTCATATCTATCTAATATAGTGCCTTTCATATCTATCTATTATATAGTGCCTTACACATCTGTCTATTGCTATTTGTATATATAGTGTCTTTCATATCTATCTATCTATCTAATATAGTGCCTTTCATATCTATCTATTATATAGTGCCTTACACATCTATATATTGCTATTTGTATATATATATAGTGCCTTTCATATCTATCTATCTATCTATCTATCTATCTATCTATCTATCTATCTATCTATCTATCGCCTTTCATATCTGTCTATCTAGTTTATAGTGCCTTTCCTATCTATCTGTCTGTCTGTCCATTATATAGTGCCTTTCACACCTATCTGTCTACCAATCCGTGTTAAGGGAGTACACAGGCCGGTCTTCACATGGCTCTGTGTGCACATATGCTCATACATATGTCTGCATACATGTATCTTATTTGTGTGCACATTTCTGTGTTTCTGTTCACTAGAAGACACTTGCAGCCTGCTGTGAGCAGAAGGAGCCTCTCCTGCTGCAGTTTCTAGTGAAACACCAACATGTGAATGGATGCCAGATGAAGAAAACACACACCATTAGAGCTTCATGCTATGCATTGCTGCCAGCACCCTCAACAAGGATTGACATGGAATAAGTGACCACACAGTGTCGCGAATGGGTGGACTTTGGGGACCTTTGACACTTGGCCTGAGGTCACGTTAAAGAAATGAGGCAAAACAGATTGTTGAGTTTGTTTGGTTGATTGGCCTGGTGGGAAAATGCAGGGGGTCAGCAGAGCACCTAAACTCTCCTGTCGACTCCTTTCTGGAGTCTAAATAGCTTCATCGTGCACAGGTAGACGCTACGGGTGACTTGACCACACAGCACCACTGTATTCGCGGTCACAAGCAGAAACCCTAAGAACCCATGGAGATTCAAGATGTAAAAATTGCCCTAACATTTTACAGCTACCTAAGCAAGCTAAAGGAGCACAGACCACCTTTGAGGCAAATTCAGCACCTTGGACAGCCATCAACAAAATAAAAAAGGTCCATGTTCCAGCATAACTGTGCCCGAGTGCAGAAAGCCAGGTTCATAAAGACATGAAGGATCTCTAGTGGCCCCGGTCCTGAACCCTCTAGGACAAATTGGATTGTCGATTGTGAGCCAGGTCTTCTCCTAAAACATCACTACCTGACCTCACAAATGCTCCTTTGGCTTCCAGAATCTTCTGGAAGGAAGAGTGGAAACTTCATATTAATGGTCAGTGTTTTGGAATGGGGTGCCCAGAAAGCTCATATAGATGTGATGGTCAGGTGTCCACCAATGTCTGGATTCAGGTCATATCCTGGGACACCGCAAAGGAGTGTCAGCCTTTAACTATTTTGAGGCAAATGTGGACAGATCATAGAACGGCTCCCAGCCACTACACCAAAGCATTCAGCACTACAATCAGCTGATGCTGGTACACCGATCTCCAGATTGCTTACATCAAAATTGGAGTCTGCTAAATCAGTGTCTCATTCAACAATAATACGTTGTCCACGGATGTATCTTGCTTTGCACATTCGCTTCGCTCTCTTGCCAGATCAGCAGCTGCTCTGCTACCATTCCTGCTGGCAGCCAAAAAAAATATTGAGCCCTCAAAGTGTTAAATCTCTTGGGTATTCTCAGGTACCACCAAGGTAGCCTTTAAGTCTCGCTGTTGTTCATGCTAAAGTGAGGCGTCCCCCATATGGAGTACAGAGGAGTGACAGGCAGTGAAGACATTACTCATAATTAGGACTTGTGTTTCTGTTTGTGTGTGTGTAACAAATGCGGTCAGAAGGACCTCGGAGTTGAACTTCTGCTTCTCTGGAGCCAGTTGGGGCGATATGGACATGTGGATAGGATGCCCCCCAGTTGCCTCCTAGACTACTGATCCAGGCAGAGTCCACTGGGGCAAAAGCCAAGATGTGTTGGAGGGGTTGAATCTCTTCAATGTCATTGGACTACCTGAGGTGAGGATGGGGTGGTCCGATCAGATCTGCTCAGCATGTTGTCAATGCTGGCCCCTGTGATGGCTGTGAGCTCCAGACATGAACACACAAAGAGTCCCGGGTTCAAATAATGGAAGGTTTATTCAAATCTCCTCCACAAAGTATCACTATCCACAAATACTCTCACCACCGCGCTGCCTCCCTCCAGTTGAGTGTTGCCTTCCTTCCTCCCAGCTCCATCTCGCCTAGATGAGGGAGTGTGGACCCTTTAATTGAGGACCTGGGAGTACTCAAAGGAAGTACTTCAGGGCCATACAATGGGAAGTCCCATTTTAGGAAGCACATCTCCCTGAAGCGCACCCTTGCAGCACCCACAGAACCCAGCAGGGCTGTGTTGCCGGACTGCAATTCCCAGCATGCCCTGCTGGCTCCCTACTGGGCATCGATATCTAGGGCCGCTGCCATGTAACGTATTGGGGGAGTATAAAGTCCCAAGCGACTTCTTCCACATCCTGTCCATCCCTTCTGGCCCTCTCTTCCGGGTCTGATCCCCTTCTCCACCCTGGTAACGGGATGCCTGTCTGCCTGCTAGGAGCCTCCCATCTGGGTAAGGAACCATCCCTTCTTCTAGCTGGGATGCCGGTCCAGCCCATGTGGCATTTACACCCATATATCAGGATAAGCGGAGCGAAAGTGAAGTGAAATTCAAATAACCAAAAAGGTTCAAAAGGACTCAAGATGAACATTCCACATTCAAGATGACACTAACAATGCACAGGACATGACACAAATGTCCCACCAGTCCTCGTGCCTTTGGGCACACACCTCATAATGTTTTGTGAGCGCAGCAGATTTTTGAGCTGCTCAGTCTGACGTCCATCCCGGTTAGCGGAGAAGCTCTTCAGTTAAACTGTTGGACACTAATGCAACTATTACTCCTCAAAAGCATCGGCAATGCCAAAGAGGAGACTTTCGAGAGTCGCAGATGAGCCAGCTGCCATTCTCGATGATGTACTACTTAATGAAACGTTTATGACTTCAATAAAAGATCCGCACAGGTTAATCTGCAATGTTTCATCTCGAGTTTCTCGTGTCTCGCCAAGGTGGCCAGCGGAGCCGATGCCTCGAGTGAAACACAAGCTGCGGATCTGCAGACTTTGAGTCACTTCCATCCATCTTGGTTGGTGGTAAACAAAGGGAACAAAACGACATGAGTGGCACGGAGAGACAAATAAACTAAGGAGTTGGAGCATCCAGATAAGGACCTGCTTTCAAGTTCTCAATCCCACCACCAGAAGGTTTAGCTTCTTAAAAGATCATTTTTGTTTTTTCTAATAATGTCACAAATTCATTAATCTAATTAGTTTGACAGCGTTAGACACATACGATTTTAGGGAGAGGAACATTCAGGAGCGAAGACAGAAGGCAAAACAGCAGGCAGAGGTTTAAACCGAGTAATCAAAAATAACTCAACTATAACAATATTCCTAAAAACTGAAGTCACAGGACATAAATTTGAAAACCGAACTTAAGAATTCAGAAGTTTCTGGAACTGTGAACGAGAGAACTTTTGAGTAACTGGACTCCCAAGGAATCATCTATGATATTCGGGCAACAGCATCAAAGGTGTCTAAAACTCTTCAAGTTTCTGGTAAGCGGTCACACCAAAGTTTTGGAAAACCAGAAGAAGGATGTCTGGGATTTGCCAGGACACCCCACCAGGCACTTCTTTTATTTGACACCCACTGCACACCTAACCTACCTGGAAAGGGGTCTCTCTCTCTTTCTCGGAATTGCCTTTCCCAAGGTTTCTTCCAATTTTGTTCCCCTACAAGGGTTTTTTGTCTGGTCTTCTTAGAGAGTCAAGGTCCCTGTTAAAGCCCTTTGGGGGACTCCTAGTGATGATTTTGGGTGATATAAAAATAAAGTATATTGTATTGTATAGTTCTAGAAGTAGGATGTCCTCCTGCCATGGGGTCAAATGACACCCTATCACAGAGGAACTGGTTGATGTCGAGCCATCAGATGTGGGAGTTGTGGGCTGCGTTCCAAAGGAACAAGACGTGTTCTGCACATTAACAGGTAAATGGCATAGCGGTGAGGCATCCATAGAAAGAACCTTGTAGCACAGAACGAGGGTTATGTGTTGGTCAGGCCACCCCAACCCTTCTGTGACAATACATTAGGGGTTGTGGTGAGTGGCTGGGGTTGGTACCCAGCCGGGATCGCCCAGGAGGACCGAAAGAGGGAGTACACCTCCTCCTCCAGACCATGAGAGGGCAGCCGCCCTGGATGATATGGGGCCCGTGATCACCACCAGGGGGCACCCAAATGCCTGAAGAGCACTTCCGGGTGTGGCAGAAGAAGTGCTTGTGGGGAAGAAGACCAGGGACACCCGGAGTGCTTCCGAGTGCGCAGCCGGTAATTCCGCCACACTGGGGAGTGTCGGTGGAAGCTAATCGGGAGGCATCTGGAGCACATCCGGGTGGGGATAAAAGGGGACACCTCCCTCCATTCGATGGCTGGAGTCGGGTAGAAGAGGACAGAGCTCAAAGGAGAGGAGAGGAGTGGAGGTGGACCAGAAGAGAGAAAGAGGCATTGTGAGGCCTGGACTTGTGGGTGATTGGTGCTGCGGCACTGGGTTGTGTGTGTCACTGATTTGTAAATAAACATGTGTGGGTTGCAATCAACGATGTCGACCTGTCTGTGTCCGGGCTGTTCCCCACAGGGTCTTTTTAGGAGACGTTTCGGCTGTAGACAGTTTGCTGTTAATCAGAAGCTTGCTGTCAGTCAGAGCAGGTTAAAGTGAGAACCTCAGGTCTTTGCAGTTCAAAATCGCCGCCCCCTGCTTTGAGCTCCGCCTTCAAGAAGCGTTGGATTGGCTTAAAAAAGTGGCACTCAGTGAGACATCTAATTGTCCCCACCCAGTTTTAAGCACAATTAACTCATAGCAGGTTCCAGGTGGACGTCTGGGCCTCTTAGTCCACAGAGGCAGTGGGGGGGGGGGGGGGGACCTCTGACTGGCAGGGGCCAGCATGATTGTGACAAGTGGGAATTTTATATGAGGGACTGGGTGACAGTTGTGTAAAGGTAGTCAAAAGCAGGGCCAAATTCAACACAACAGGCACAGATTATCAAAAAGCAAAACTTAAATCAAGGGACAAAATTGAAGGCAACGTTATAGCAAAGTTATTCACTCCAAAAAAAATCCCTTAACAAAATATCACCTAAAACTTTTTTATTCAACTTTCTTTGTTCAAGCACTTGGACAACAAAAACCTCTGGCGTTGGTTTAAATATTCTCACTCCGATGATGACGGCTATGGTCAAGCCAGAGAAAAGGAAAAAGATCAATCAGGAGCTGAACGTCAGTGACCATCGAAATGTAGAAAGAAAGGCCTTCTGACCGCCGCATTGTGAAAGAGTAGAAAAAGAAAATAATAAATGGACAAGAGGGACTGAAATGAAGGGAGGCTACCCCAGAGTCCCAAAAGGCAAAGCACCACAGCCAACGGGATGGCAAGGCAGGGCAGAACGGAGCAAGAAGATTAGCGAGAGGCGGAAGGCAGACACGACCGCGCCATGCCTTCTTGTGCTTTCTTGATTTCCCCAGCAGATGCTTTCACGAGGTGCCAGGAACAGCTGCTTTCTTTCAAGGGACTTGGCAGCGCAGACAGGAATTTGAAACACCGCTGCACACACAATTGAGCTGATAGACTTCCCCAGGATAGGAACGTCACTCCTGTAAGCAAAACGCATCGAGCGCCCAAAACGGAGAGAATCTTTAGAGCTGCGGGCTCAGGAGACTTGGCTTCTTCATCACAAATGTCACTTGTTCAGAAATGTGTGTGTGTGTGTCATTGTGTGTGTCTGTGTGTGCGCACTCTGCTCCTTACTGACAATCACAGGATGAAACGGCAGACAAAACTAGATAAAGTCGTTCTGTCTTTAATGTATATAGTGCCATGGAAAAGGAACACTCTGCGTTATGGGTTATTATAGATTTAATAGATGTGGAAAACTAGCAGGGTCACAGAGTCAGCGGGGGGATTTCAACCTACAGCTTCAATGTCCGAATAACACAAAGAGCAGCAATCAAAAAAGCAGACGCATAACGCAAGGCATTGAATAACAGAGAAAGGTGGATGGATACAAATGGAGCCAGACAGAGAGATAATCAAAGGCACTATATTATAGATACTTAGACAGACAGGCATGAAAGGCACTACAAAACAGATAGCTACACTTGAAAGGCACCGTGGTATTATTATTACTTCAGAATATTTAGCTGAAGCCTTTAAGCAAGGCAATTTACAACATTTGAAAGATAATTGGTTACGTTTCTTTTATTTCTGAACACAGACAGGTGAAGTGTATTGCTGGGAAGGACACAGTGGTATCAGTGTCGGCTTTAACCGCTATACTGCACAGCCTGCCTAGATAGATAGATAGATAGATAGATAGATAGATAGATAGATAGATAGATAGATAGATAGATAGATAGATAGATAGATAGATAGATATGAAAGGCATTATATAATAGATAGATCTGAAAGGCACTATATAATAGATAGATAGATAGATAGATAGATAGATAGATAGATAGATAGATAGATAGATAGATAGATAGATAGATATGAAAGGCATTATATAATAGATAGATAGATATGAAAGGCACTATATAATAGATAGATATGAAAGGCACTATATAATAGATAGATAGATAGATAGATAGATAGATAGATAGATAGATAGATAGATAGATAGATAGATAGATATGAAAGGCATTATATAATAGATAGATCTGAAAGGCACTATATAATAGATAGATAGATAGATAGATAGATAGATAGATAGATAGATAGATAGATAGATAGATAGATAGATAGATAGATAGATAGATATGGAAAGGCACTATATAATAATTATAAAATTACATGATAGATAGATAGATAGATAGATAGATAGATAGATAGATAGATAGATAGATAGATAGATAGATAGATAGATATGAAAGGCATTATATAATAGATAGATAGATATGAAAGGCACTATATAATAGATAGATATGAAAGGCACTATATAATAGATAGATAGATAGATAGATAGATAGATAGATAGATAGATAGATAGATAGATAGATAGATAGATAGATATGAAAGGCATTATATAATAGATAGATCTGAAAGGCACTATATAATAGATAGATAGATAGATAGATAGATAGATAGATAGATAGATAGATAGATAGATAGATAGATAGATAGATATGGAAAGGCACTATATAATAATTATAAAATTACATGATAGATAGATAGATAGATAGATAGATAGATAGATAGATAGATAGATAGATAGATAGATAGATAGATAGATAGATATGAAAGGCATTATATAATAGATAGATAGATATGAAAGGCACTATATAATAGATAGATATGAAAGGCACTATATAATAGATAGATAGATAGATAGATAGATAGATAGATAGATAGATAGATAGATAGATAGATAGATAGATAGATAGATATGAAAGGCATTATATAATAGATAGATCTGAAAGGCACTATATAATAGATAGATAGATAGATAGATAGATAGATAGATAGATAGATAGATAGATAGATAGATAGATAGATAGATAGATAGATAGATAGATATGGAAAGGCACTATATAATAATTATAAAATTACATGATAGATAGATAGATAGATAGATAGATAGATAGATAGATAGATAGATAGATAGATAGATAGATATGAAAGGCACTATATAATAGATAGATAGATATGGAAAGGCACTATATAATAATTATAAAATTACATGATAGATAGATAGATAGATAGATAGATAGATAGATAGATAGATAGATAGATAGATAGATAGATATGAAAGGCACTATATAATAATTATAAAATTACATGATAGATAGATAGATAGATAGATAGATAGATAGATAGATAGATAGATAGATAGATAGATACTATATAACATTTATAAAATTATATGACAGACAGACAGACAGATAGATGTGCGTCCATCTCCACTGGGGACCCCAGCAGAGTGAAGGGGAAGGGGAAAGGACATTGATGAGGCAATATCTCCCCTGGGACACTAGAGGGCAGCCCTCCTGGGTGTCTGTGGCACCACGGATTCCTGCAGGGCATCTTGGGAACTGGAGTTTGGTGAAGCCCTGTTGGGTTCTGTGGGGGCCGCCAGGGGGAGCTGCAGAGCCCTGTAGAGGACCTCCAGCGCACCTGGGAGTGATTCCAGGTAATAGGGACTAGCCACCTGGAACACTCCCGGGACCTGAATAAGAGAAGCCGCCTCACTCCATTAAGGAGCCGGAGTCGGGAGGCAGTGGACAGAGCTCGTGGGAGAGGAGTGAAGGTGGTCAGATAAGAGAAGAGAAGAGAAGGACAGGACTGAGCATTGGGGCTGGTTGGTGCACCGTGTTGTGTATGCAGGAGAACTGTAAATAAAAAGTGTGTGCTTTTGGGCATTGTTGTGTCTCAGTGTCCGTCTGTAGCCAGGCTGATCTTCTATGATAGATAGATAGATAGATAGATAGATAGATAGATAGATAGATAGATGCATGCGGCCCTCGATTGCACCTGTAATTCCACCTCAAACCACGGGTTGGCGCCATTGCTCACTTCTCTCAGGTCCACCTACCACAGTCCAGAGAACCACTGACATCACTTCTCTCCTCCTCCTCCTCCTCCTGAAGTCTCCCATCTTCTGCCACCGTAATATTTATACAGATGAGTCACCGGAAGCTGGCAGTCATAAGTGACTCACATCTGCACAAGACGTCACTTCCCTGATTGTGCCCTGGCATCATTTGTTTCTTTTTTTGTTTCTCTTTGTCAATAAACGGGGCTCGCCCTGTGGTGCCACGACTGTTTTTATGTCTTTTTTGGTATTCTTTACATTCTGTACACAGTAGTGAATGGTCGGATTGGCCAGTGATATGGCACTGTCCTGTTTCAACATTTTACATGACTTTTTACATTAACCTATTTGGCTTACACCCGACTTTTAACATTTATGAAACAATTGTCTCCATTTCCTTAGTGTTTCCAATGGGAGCCCAGGCCGGTGAAGTGACTTGCTGAGGGTCACACAGTGGTGTCAGTAGGTGGATTTGAACCCACAACCTCAGGGCTTGAAGTCCAAAAGCTTAAGCACTACCGAGTCCTAGGTGGGCACGAACCTGACCACCATTGTTCTTAACAGCCCAACACCTTCAGCACTAGCGGGCAGCGCTGCCTTCTCCACCATTAAACTTAGCTTTGCTTGAATGCTGCCATGTGGTAAGAGTGTTGAGCTAAACAGGAATGAGAGAAAGAGAAAAATAAAAGCGAAATGAGTTTTTTTTTTATTACTGTACGCGTTCCCTCAGCTTTATTTTGCTGGCAGTGCAGAGATAGGGGAGAGCGGGTGGGGCTCAGAGAGGTAAAATTTATTTCCCCCTGACAAGGAAATGAGCACACATCTGCATTTCAAAACGGCCACCGTGGACGTCTGAGATAAAGGACGCCTTTGCTGTTGTCACCGACGCTCAGAGGGCGCCTGACGGGTGCTGTCTGGAGCTCTGCAACTGCGGCCCCGACCACAAATCGTTATAAATCCCCCCCCCCCACCACTACCACCCTTTTAATACATAACTAACAGAGAAAAACATGGTGGGGGCTGAGGGGGGAAGTGGAAGCTGTAGTGAGATTCCGGGTAATTACAGTTAGTCGCACATTTATAATCCAGTCATGTGGGAAAGAGCCGAGCAGTCAAAACAAGCCGTAATTATGGAGCCTTTTAAGGAGAGTCGGAGTAAAGATGTCATTAAAGCTCCTGCACTACCTGTGGGTGTCAAAACGTGTCACCATGAATGGAGGCTAACAACCTTTCAGTGGGCTTGTGGGTCTAATGTGACACTTGCTGCCGTTTGCATTTATCCTTTCAGATTCCCGGAAGTCGAGAGGAGGAGGGCGGCTGTCAGCTAGTCTGGCCTGTCTGTGTGTCCCTTATTGAACCCGTCTTATCCCGTTCGGGGGATCTGAGGGTTGTGGGTGGAGCCTATGGGGCAGGACTGGGCTCAGGACAGCAAACAACCCCTGGAGCAGATGCCAGTCCAGCGCAGGACTACTGACTGTACGGCGCGACGCGTTAGGATTGACGCAAAGCAGGCACGGTCTTTTGAACCTGGAATGAATTTGGGGATTTTGAGCTGATAAAAAGGGTGCACATTGTCAAGAGTGAAAGGTAGGAATAAAGCAAACATGAAGGAATGCATAAATATTCACCCCCCTCATGCAGTTCATTATATACCAGTAGAAAAATGGAGCCCACACACCAGAGTGCAGAGTGACTTTGGGACATTTATTAAAATGAAATCCACGACAACAACAATACAAAGTTAAAGACTGTACTTCATTATTTACTGGCGAAGAGTTTTAAATGCACTTCCAAAAATACCCACTGGGGAAGAGGGGGGATACACCGTAAAACCCTGGCTAGTAATAAGGGCAAGCACTGAATCCCCATAAAAAAATAACAAGGTTTATTGTACACAAAATAGCCCTGTAAATACATGACGCTCTGTAGTGTGCAAAAGGCAAAATGGAGTTGCCTGAAAACAAAAAAGGCAAAGTCCCAAAACAAGAATCCAAAGAGGGCTCAGACGCCAAAGCAAACGGGTCAGAACGATAAGCACAGAAGAAACTCAAAAAAAACTCACCAAAACTCCCAGGCGCATTGAAATTGAACCGCCAGGAATTGTGAGAGACCCCTCAGATTTATAGGGTGGTGGCAGTGATTAAAATGGGGGGGGGGGACCACCCACAAAACACCTGGAACATAGCACAGGCAGCTTGTACACATCGACAACACCAAAAATAAAGAAGGAGGCTCGTAATCAACATAAAAATGAACAGGAGAGACATGGATTCGAACCCCTGTCCCGGCTGAGACACGACACCTGCTTATGGGACCCCCATTTAAGTCATCTCACCTGCTAACCTGACAGTTCCAGAAATACAGAAGTGTGTTGTGCCTGTCTTGGGGTAAGGCGCTATATAAAATCAAAACAGGCCCACCTTTAATCCCACTGCTGACGCAAGTAACCCCTCGTCTGCCCGGGCCGATTCACGACCAGAAGAGAAGCTGAGAAAAGAGAGACAAGCATCGCACTAGAAAGCTGGGCAGTAAAACTGGTGACATTTTTACAGCAGCAAATAAATCGCCATACCCAGCCACAGTTGTTTTTATCTGCACTGTCAAGGCGGACGAGAGCGATGACTGTGAGGGTCTCGCCGCTCCGCCAGGCTCACGTGCGCTCTGTGGATAGAAAGTTCCGGGGCGATAAATAACGCCGCCGAGTTCTGCTTGTCAATATTTAATTTCAAACTACCGGTGACTCGGGGGCTGGAGCTGGCAATAAAGCGCCTGAGGGGATGTGATAATAAACGGGAGAGTCGAGGAGTAAAAGCTTCGGCTGCTTTGCTTCAGCTGTCCATTAATCCCATTTCTGGACCCTGATTTTAGTTTTTTCCTTTCGATTCAGGTTTTTAGGAAGGGATAAAGCCTGATGCCCGTCCCTGGACAGGGCACCATCACCCGCACTCTCTGTTGAAGTTTAGCCAACCCATAATAGCTTTAGCATGTAAACCCCAAGAGGAACCTGTGAAGGACATGCCAGGGTTCAAGCCGAGTCTGGAGCGGCCCACCAAGGATCAGCATGGCTGACAGGTGCCAGTTTTAGGAATAAAGACCCACACTGTGGTGTGTTATGAAAGATGCCCCTCTCTTAATCTGCAAGGGGCTCTCAGAGCTTCTTTTGGATCATCGATTTTTACTATGATTTTCTGCTTTGTTTATTTCCTGATCTTTCGCACGCTTTAACTGGCAGCTCCTTGGTCACTCCGAACGGCGGACTTGAAATAATTGAACACTGCCGCTCTGTGCCATCTTCTTTTTAAATTCTGTTTCTTGCTTTGAAGAGAGACAGAAGGTAACTGATTATAAATTAAAAAATCGCTTTTGCTAATGTAACATTTGGACACACAAAGGATGGGATTGTGCCATCATGAATGGTGGAGGGCTTCAGGTTGGCTTAGGAGAGGGATGGGCCCACTTTACTTTAAAAGGAGTGCCTCGTTATGCAAATGGGCTATCGAATTATGCTAATGTGGTCATCTTTTAACCGGTAATTGTCCTAATCCAATTCCAGCTGTAAAGAATTGTTGCCGTCCGTGCTCATTTCCTGCCATGGGCTTGATGCTATCCGGGCAGACGTTGGCTCTCCACGAGTAGAAAATGAAATAAAGTAACCAACTAAAATGATAAGCAAATAAACAAGTGGCTACCACAAAGGAGAAATGAATTTGCTCTTTTTATAACAGCAATAAGGAATGAATTTATGACTAGAGGGCTGAAGCTAAAGGGATGTCTCCACCACCACACAATTCGCATATGAAAAGGATCTGCAAATACTACTTAAGCCCCCCCACCCGCCACAGGAGGGCTTATCAGTGTGAGGCTGCGATGTGGGGGTGGGGCGACACCGGTCCTCCTTTGTCAGGTCTACGGAATGCCGCATGGCATTGAGCCACGTCCACTTAAGCCGACGTCACATTAGATAAATTGTCTCCATTAGAACACTCCAGACGAGAGCAGGCCATTCAGCCCAACAAAGCTCGCCAGTCCTGTCCACTTATTTCTTCCAAATACACATCAAGTCAAGTTTTGAAAGTCCCTTACTGTCTACCACACTACTTGGTCGCTTATTCCAAGTGTCTATCGTTCTGTGTGTAAAGAAAAACTTTCTAATGTTTAAGTGAAATTTCCCCTTAACAAGTTTCTAACTGTGTCTCCATGTTCTTGATGAACTCATTTTAAAGTCACTGTCTCGATCCACTGTACTAATTCCCTTCATCATTTTAAACACTTCAGTCAGGTCTCCTCTTAATCTTCTTCTCCTTAAACTGTAAAGGTTCAGTTCTTTTAATCTTTCCTCATAACTCATCCCCTGTAGCCCTGGACTCAGCCTAGTCGCTCTTCTCTGGATCTTCTCTGGATCGTCTCTAGTGCTGCTATGTTATGTTTTTGTAGCCTGGAGACCAAAACTGCACCCAGTACTCCAGATGAGGCCTCACCAGTGTGTTATAAAGCTTGAGCAGAACCTCCTGTGACTTGTACTCCACACATCAAGGTGCTATATAACCTGACATTCTGTTAGCCTTCTTAATGGCTTCTGAACACTGTCTGGCTGTTGATAGTGTCGAGCCCACTAGGACCCCTAAATCCTTCTTATAAGGTGGACTTGTGTATTCAGATTAGAACATTAGAACATCTGAGACAAGAACAGGCCATTCAGCCCAGCTAAGCTTGCCAGTCCTATCAACTTCATTCTTCAGAATAACATCAAGTTGAGTTCTTTAAAGTCCTCCTGTCTACCACCCTAGTTGATCACTTATTCCAAATATCTGTGGCTCTCTGTGTGAAGAAAAACTTCCTAATGATTGTGTGAAATTTACCCTTAACAAGTTTCCAACTCTGTCGCCATGCTCTTGATGAGCTCATTTTAAAGTCACCATCATGATCCACTGCACTAATTCCCTTCATAATTTTAAACACTTCAGTCAGGTCTCCTCTTAATCTTCTTCTCCTTAAACTGTAAAGGCTCAGCTCTTTTAATCTTTCCTCATAACTCATCCCCTGTAGTCCTGGACTCAGCCTAGTCGTTCTTCTCTGGATCTTCTCTAGTGCTGCTATGTCCTTTTTGTAGCCTGGAGACCAAAACTGCACCCAGTACTCCAGATTAGGCCTCACCAGTGTGTTATAAAGCTTGAGCAGAACGTCCTTCGACTTGCACTCCACACATCAAGGCGCTATATAACCTGACATTCTGTTAGCCTTTTTAATGGCTTATGAACACTGTCTGGCTGTTGATAGTGTTGAGCCCACTAGGACCCCTAAATCCTTCTTATAAGGTGGACTTGTGTATTCAGATTACAACATTAGAACATCTGAGACAAGAACAGGCCATTCAGCCCAGCTAAGCTTGCCAGTCCTATCAACTTCATTCTTCAGAATAACATCAAGTTGAGTTCTTTAAAGTCCTCCTGTCTACCACCCTAGTTGATCACTTATTCCAAATATCTGTGGCTCTCTGTGTGAAGAAAAATGTCCTAATGATTGTGTGAAATTTACCCTTAACAAGTTTCCAACTCTGTCCCCATGCTCTTGATGAGCTCATTTTAAAGTCACCATCGTGATCCACTGCAATAATTCCCTTCAGAATTTTAAAAACTTTAATCAGGTCACCTCTTCATCTCCTTTTGCTTAAACTCTAAAGGCTCAGCTCTTTTTATCTCTCCTCATAACTCATCCCCTGTAGCCCTGGACTCAGCCTAGTCGCTCTTCTCTGGACCTTCTCTAGTGCTGCTATGTCCTTTTTGTAGCCTGGAGACCAAAACTGCCCACAGGACACCAGATGAGGCCTCACCAGTGTGTTATAAAGCTTGAGCAGAACCTCCTGTGACTTGTACTCCACACATCAAGGCGCTATATAACCTGACATTCTGTTAGCCTTCTTCTGAACACTGTCGGGAAGTCAATAGCTTAGAGTCCACTATGACTCCTAAATCCTTCTCATAAGGTGTACTCTCGATTTTCCGACCGCCCATTGTGTATTCAAACCTCACATTTTTACTTCCTATTTGTAATTCTTTACATTTACTGACATTAAATTTCATCTTGTGTTGATGAAAATTTCACAAAGAACCCGACACTTTCCAGGAATGAAGAAAATCAGGAAAAACAGCATTGCAAAAAAAAAAAAAAAAAAAACCAGCGACGGCATGCGGGGGTCGATAAAGACTGGCAGTGTTAATACAATGAGTCCCGATGACCGCCAGCGATTCACGGATTCCGCCTTCCGCATTCAACCGATTCTCAGAAAGAGAACAAAAACGCCACGCGGCTTTCTTTTGACTCTCTCGTTTGCCAAGGTCGCATTTTCCAAGAAGAGATGTCGCTTGTCGAGGCAATGGTTACTAGATACTTGGTTGGTCCGCTGGCAGAAGAGTTCTTGAACAACAAAAAAGACAAAGTCTAAGACAGCAGCGGTGTGTTTTGTTATAAATATCAGGAATTCATGGCAACGTTACCTGGAAATGAAGTTCAAAGTTTAAGCTCCGCAAATCAAAACAACACAGCAGTAGCGATTCCTTAGGGAGGCACTGAGCCGTAGCCTCCTCTATTAGTTCATTAAAAAACGTGTAATATTGTAATTGGTTAATGGATTTCCTGTGTTAAATAACTCGGGGCGTACAAACCAGTTTTTCTTTGTAAAGTGCAGCTGAAATCTCCATTTAACCTCTCAAGGTTTCTTCATTCTGCCTTAACTAGCAACTCCACAAGCTTCAACAGAATGCAATACCTGGAAATCTGCAGTCATGAGGATGGTGTAATAATATTATAATAAAATATGTACTTACAAAAAAAATGCTTTAGAGACCATGTTTGGTACATACTACATGTCAGAACTAGAAAAAATAAAATGTTAGGAAAATTCAAAATTCTGGTCAGCTAGCCTGAGGAGATACAGGTGGAGGAGACACATACAGTACAGTAAGTGGCGGTTCTCTCTGTTTAAGTCTCATTTCTTAATAAGACCGGGTTCACCCCTGCTGTTTCAGTCACCGAGATATTTACAACTGAACACCAGCAAAACCAAGGAGCTGGTGGTGGATTTTAGGAGGACCAGGCCCCTCCTGGACCCCGTGATCATCAGAGGTGACTGTGTGCAGAGGGTGCAGACCTATAAATAAATGGCAGTGCAGCTGGATGATAAACTGGACTGGACTGCCAATACTGATGCTCTGTGCAAGAGAGGACAGAGCAGACTATACTTCCTTAGAAGGCTGGCGTCCTTCAACATCTGCAATAAGATGCTGCAGATGTTCTATCAGACGGTTGTGGTGAGCGCCCTCGTCTATGCGGTGGGGTGCTGGGGAGGCAGCATAAAGAAGAGGGACGCCTCACGCCTGGACAAACTGGTGAGGAAGGCAGACTCTATTGTAGGCACAGAGCTGGACAGTTTGACATCTGTGGCAGAGCAACGGGCACTGAGCAGACTCCTGTCAATCATGGAGAATCCACCGCATCCACTGCTGTCACCGTCCTGCTCCACTGACAGACTGAGGAGATCGTTCCTCCCCCACACTATGTGACTCTTCAATTTCACCCGGGGGGGGTAAACGATAATATTATACAAAGTTACTGTCTGTTACACCTGCATTTTTATCACTCTTTAATTTAATATTGTTATTATTAATGTGAACTTCCCCTTGGGATTAATAAAGTATCTATCTATCTATCTATTCTTGTATGGCAGTGGGTGGCGACAGGTCTGAAGTTTGTTTGTGGTGAGTCGTGAGTTCCAATAGTACTGGAATAAGGACAGGCTGCATACTACTTGTGGAAAACCTTGTCACCGCTTGCAGTTCTCCAATTGGGATGGACAATAATTGGCGGTGATTGTCCAAGGAGGACATGACAATGATCACCGTGGTTTATGTCTCCTCAGTGATTCACAAAGACATGCAAAAGGCAAAATTGGGTCGCGAGGGAATAAAAACGTTGAAGAACCGCTGTTGTCTAGGGCTGTAGATTGGGATGGGAGTCCACTTGTAGATTTAACAGCGACCATATCTATAAATTGAATTAGAGGGCAGTGGAGTGGTCCCCCTTGGAGTCTCCAGAACGACTTTATCTGTACATTGGATCACAGAATAGGGTCAGGATGTGAGGGATTAAGCATCGCTGTACACTCCATACACTGCACTCAGTCCCACTTTAAATGCTAGGCAGAGACGAAGGGGGGGGACGATCTAGCTGGGAATGGAATGGGATGAAACAGGACTGGAGTGAAACAGGGAGGCTCCTCTTACAATGATATCCCCATCAGTCCAGGGCGGTACACCAAGGACAGTGAACTAACATAAAGTCAAAGGTTAAGAGGAGACCTGACTGAAGTGTTTAAAATTATGAAGTGAATTAGTCCAGTGGAACGAGACTGTGACTATAGAATGAGCTCATCAAGAGCATGGGGACACAGCTGGAAACATATTTAGGGGAAATTTCGCACAAACTGACGCTACGATACATCAGGAGACGCCTGTCGAGTGTCCACGGCTGTAGTGATGCAGATTTAATGCACGTCCTTCTTGTGAAATGTTTTCAGTCACCGATGCACAGCCTGACATTGTAATCAGGACAGTAGATGCTGCGTTTCTTGGCACACCTTTCTTATTTTTGTTCTGTTGCTTGCGCATCAGAATGTCGGGACCTGATCTGCACGACAGAGGCGCCTCTTATGTACACCACAGTGTAAGGTTTAGTGACACCCACATATCCCAGACGCGAATGGCAGTTCCTGCATTGTGAACGGTGCTTAGGGGGGCTAACGTCTTTGTTGTCGTCGTTCTTGGTTGCAGTCGTTTCACCTTTTTGCCGTGTAGATACTACACCCGCCGAAATGTATCGTGACTGCAGTCACCAGGCCTGTCATGGCAGTTACATCAGTTTCACTCTGATGACCAGTTCACATTGTCATCACTACCACTCCAATCAACTAATGCAGTGGTTCGCAAACCTTTTCTATGCACTGGGCCCCCATAAATGTTTGATTTAAGTTCACGTGCCCTACAAAAGGAATATCATAAGTCTTCAAATTTCAAATTGTTGAACCACAAGGTGCACAACATACAGTCCTGCAGGTGAATAAACTGAACCCAAACTGAAATTACATGGAAATGGAGCAATGTACCTTTAGAAACGTCAATCATCTTGTAAATGTGCCCCCCTTCCTCTTGAAACTTACACACTCAGGTATCCCATGAAGCCTCAAGCATCACAAGGAAATGACAAACGATCAACCATCGAGGGGATTGGAGACCCCCATGAAGCAACGGGTGCTGGCACACCGCTAAGAGCGATGAAACAGTTCAAAAACAGAGGTGCGTACAGTCAAAATTGCTGCGCTACTGTCAGGACCGCTAGTAGCAGGAGAGATGGGCCGAATGTAAGCAGCAGGGGTTGCATCCAATTCAGTCCCCCTAGTCCCCCAAGTTGGCAAATTATGTCAATCAAACCTCAAAATCAGTGACGTGTCACAATCAGAGCTTCCACCGAAATCAATACAAGATCTCGGCCTTCTCTACGGATCACAGCAAGGTTCCAATTCCATGCTCTTCAAAAGAAGTCATTTGCCTTTATGAATGTTTTGCCCGCAGCAAGAAACCCGTGAGAAAGGGAATTTGTGTGGCTCATTCACTGGTGACGCTTGTCGGGCACAATTCCCGATTCTGTACAGAACAGGATCACAAACTAACAAATGACAGCACACTGCAAGACACAGATTGCACATCGATGAAGTCGGACATTGCATCTCACTCACAATGTGGGCAAATTGCGGTGCAGCCTTCCTCTTTGTCGCACCCCCTGGGGTCCCGGGCACCTCAGGTTGGGAACCCCTGAATGAATGGTTCGATTTGGATCTGTTCTAAAGCTGGCTTTACAGCTTCTTGTTTACACTCCATTTTGTTTTGTTTGAAGGCTCCGCCCCACTCATGAATATTGATGAGTTACTATAGAGTGGCAGAAGCCCAAGGCAGGACAAATGGGGAGGAATGGTGTCAGGAAAGGCATGTAGCTGTAAGAATCCTGCCGAAACCAATAAAACACAAACCCACAAAGAAGGGCACTCTTAAAAATAACAGGGGTCAGAGAGGTTCTTCGGAGCAACGCCATAGGTCACCGATGTCAAACTCCGGTCCTGGAGGCCCACAGTGGCTGCAGGTTTTCATTCTAACCATCTTCTTAATTAGTGACCAGTTTTTGCTATTATTGAACTTCTTTTGCCTTCGTGTTAACTGACTTGCCTCAGACCCCTTAGTTGTTAACAAACAATAATGAGAAACAAATCAAGCCGCCACACGACCAGCTCACCACTGCCCATCACACAATATCTGAAAATAAAGAAAGGTGGTGGTCTTGGAAAGTTTGACCTCTCAGGTCACCAAAACATTTTGACTTTGTTCTTAGAAAAACCAGAAAAATCAACAGTTTTGGAAATGTCTGCTGTGGCAGAATGAGAGCAGCAACAGGCCATGGAATTAAATAACACATTTAATTACCAGTAAGAATTGGCTTCTTGTTAAGAGATTGGTTGGAGTGAAATAGGTTGGAGTTTGAAATCCCAATGTAGCTGGTCATCTGTTGGGTCCTTTCACGTCTCATTTCTGTTTGGCTGACATTTAATGAAGAAAAGAATCAATTCAGAGGACTGAATCCTTAAAAACAGGGCTATTAAAATGAAGGGAAAAGGACTTAATAAGCAGTGAAAACTGATTAGGAAAAGGGTTAGAATGAAAACCTGCAGTCACTGTGGCCCACCAGGCCCGGACTTGGACACCCCTGCCATAGGGGAACCAAAGACCTCTTCACATGAAAGCTCCATAAGCACCCTTTTATTTATTTAGATCTGTAAATGGCTCCGTATTGTAAGTACATTGAAACCATGAAGAGATGGTAACAGGTTTGTGAAACACCAATGGCTCCTAATTCTAAAAGGACTCTTGTTGCATACGTTTAATAACACAGGCCGAGTTCAGCTTTTCTTATTCTGTTAGTGTCCTGTGAGGTTGCCTACCATACACTCAATTATTTTTTTTCCTGCATATTAGGAGTTGGCGGCACGGTGGCGCAGTGGGTAGCACTGCTGCCTCGCAGTTAGGAGACCTGGGTTCGCTTCCCGTGTCCTCCCTGTGTCTGCATGGGTTTCCTACCACAGTCCAAAGACATGCAGGTTAGGTGGATTTGCGATCCTGAATTTTGTGTGTGTATGTGTGTGTGTGTGCCCTGTGGTGGGCTGGCGCCCTGCCCGGGGTTTGTTTCCTGCCTTGCGCCCTGTGTTGGCTGGGATTGGCTCCTGCAGACCCCCGTGACCCTGTAGTTAGGATATAGCGGGTTGGATAATGGATGGATGGATATTAGGGGTTTGTAAAGCACAAAGAACCAACTTCATATACAAAGAACCCTTCACAGAATGAAATGGTGTCTAGACAAGCAATAATTCCACAAGGAACCACACAACCCAGTAAAGAACCAGAAAAGGCCATTGATGAAGAAGACTACAGAGTGGCAGCACACATACTCATGACTTTTTGCAGCATGATATTATTCCATCCACTAGATGGCAGCACACAGTCTCCTAAGCGTTATTCAGGTCTACCACCATAAAGCGGATCGTTAAACATCACCCCGAGTCCGACCCGGGCTTTACCGTATTTACGTAAAATTCTGATCGGAATTAATGGCAAGCAGGTTAAAATAAACTGTCAAGTTTATAATTCCATGCACAGAGTGGAGGACCTGCACTAAGTCTACAGTGGGTCACGTCGTTAATGGACTTTTAACTGCTCTTTAAAATTTAAGATTGTATGAAGCCGCTCTCTGCAATCAGCGGAATTATTAAACCACAAGGAAAAAAAAAAAAAAGGTGCAGACCATTATGATTAAAAATGCAGATCTACATCGATATGTTTAGTTTACAACGAGTAGTGCATGTGAAACACCGCAGCAAAGGTAATTCCTTAAGGGAGCCAATGAGCCGCAGCCTCCTCATTAGCTCATTTAAAAACATTTAATATTATAATCCTTTCGGTAAATGATCATGTTAAACAAGTCGATGTACTCTGTGCTTAAAAATGAGATTTTTATCTGTAATGCTCCTTCAAAATCTCCATTCTGTGTTAACAGCCCCCTCCTGACCTCATCACCCGCTATGTCTTATCATCCGAGATACAAAACAGTGGTAATGAATTGTTGTTTTATTTTTCGTCTATTTATTGCAAGGCGCTGTCTTACCAGCATTATAGACCCCCGGGCAAAGCAGTGCACTGGGGCCCCTATCTACACAACCACTCACAAGAACAAAAATGTAAATAGTCGATAAAATGAAACATATATTTATTGTATTGGTACTTCCAACAAAATCAAAAACATGCTGTACAGCAAAGATGAACCAACGCAAACGTCTTAACAATATAACATGAGCCTTGAAAAACATATACATGATACTCAATGGGTAAACAATACAGACGGAGATGGCACAGTATGAAATTACTATGAATTATTTATTACTAATCAAGTGTTCAACACCAACATTTGCAAAATTTCTTTGCAGAGAATTGAGTTGAAGTGATGTTGACATATACGCTTTTACGTTACGTAGTGCGTGAGATCCGTACACATACAGGCACGGGAGGTGGCAGAGGTGACCGTGACACTAAATCAGAGGCGAATACCAATGTCTACTTGTAACACAATGACAAATATTTATAGTTTAGTATAAATGTGGAGATATGCTCTAGAGAGGAGAGGAATGAAGGTCAGTAGGACCACCACGACAGAATACATGTGTGTGAATGAGGGGGAGGTCAGTGGAATGGTGAGGATGAGGGGAGTAGAGTTGGCGAAGGTGGATGAGTTTAAATACTTGGGATCAACAGTACAGAGTAATGGGGATTATGGAAGAGAAGTAAAGAAGAGAGTGCAGTCATGGTGGAATGGGTGGAGAAGAGTGTTAGGAGTAATTTGTGACAGACGGGTATCAGCAGGAGTGAAAGGGAAGGTCTACAGGACGGTAGTGAGACCAGCTATGTTATATGGGTTGGAGACGGTGGCACTGACCAAAAAGCAGGAGAGTTAAAGATGATAAGATTTGCATTGAGTGTGACGAGGGTGGACAGGATAAGAAATGGGGGCATTAGGGGGTCAGCTCAAGTTGGACGGTTGGGAGACAAAGTCAGAGAGGTGAGATTGCATTGGTTTAGACATGTGCTGAGTACTGTGGACCCTTGACTTACAAACTCAATTCGTTCGCGAGGGCTGGTTGTAACTCAAGTTGGTTGTAAGTCAAGACTGTTTTTCCCATAAGAAATAATGGAAATACCCATAATGCGTTCCGAACCTCCCACAGCAATACTTACTTAACTTTTTTTAATAAAAAAGGGTTGTATAATGTGCACAATTTACCAAAAACACCAATAATTTTTCTAATGTACTAACCAAAAAGTTCTAAAAAGTGCCTAGCCTACCAGAAACAACAATTTCATACTGTACTCACCATTTAAGTTGACATCTTTGGCTTGCAGGAAGGAAGGAGGAGGAGAATGAAATGGAAGGTGGTTATTGTTTGGAAGGAGTTTCCTTATACAAATCTTTTCTTTGTAAAATTGAGATGGTGGATTTCGACATGCTGTACATATTAGCGAGATCGGTCACACGAACGCCACTCTCATATTTCCACACAATTTCCTTCTTCGTTTCGATTGTGATCGCTTTCTTTACCTTTGTTACCTTCTCTTCCTTCCTTAGCAATTATCAAAATAAATTATATAAATCACTGCACTGACCAAAATTACGTCCACAAACACACGTATCTGGGCTCCGACTGACGCTTACAAACGCTCTCGGCCGTTTGTTTACAATCGCGCAAGCGGATACACGTGACCGCATTCGGGTCGTAACGCAAGACGTTGGTCGTAATTCAAAACAAAAATTTTGGTCATAAACCAAGTTGTTCACATGTCAGGCCGGTCGTATATCAAGGGTTGACTGTATAATGAGTGAAGGGTGCTAAGGATAGAGCTGCCAGGCAAGAGGAAAAGGGGTAAGCCTAAGAGAAGTGTAGAAAAGGCTTGCGTGCCTTTAAGGTGCTGAAACATGGTCACGTGAAATCCGTGGAGTACGCAGTGAGCATTTGCATTTATGAGATGTACCTCGTGAAAGCCGGAACTACTGGAGCCACTAGAGAAAGTTTAAGTTTGTGCGTTGTTGACCAAATGTAAGTTCTTTTGTACATATTCAGAAGTTAAGTGTTAAAAGTTAGAGAGAAAACTGTTCAGAATTATTAGTTAGGTTAATATTTTACATTACTTACTGTTTATTATCATTACCGTACATCCCATTAATACTATTCAGTAAAGTAGAGGATGTACTTTGTTTAATGTAGATTCAGCCTGTAAATTATTGGGATATTGCATTAAATCTTTAATAGATGTTGAGTATTAATATGGATATAAACGTTACCACATTGAAATTGTAATTGCAAACACCTTACGTTAAAAGTGTGAAGCTATAGTGCCACCTATTGGACATTTGTGTATAGCATAGCGAGATAACGTGTATACGTACTAAATTTCTTATATGTCGTTTGCCTGTTAGACCACATATACACCTACTGACCTACCTGTACAGTTGTTCTACTTCATGTGAATTTTTGGCATTTCAACATTAAAGCAGTGTTCCTGAAATGGTTGGATTAGTTCCTGTGTTCTATCCGACACACCACAGCGACTACAGCGTATTGCAAGTCTGCCTTCTCAAATTACTTCACAATAAGAAGGTTTACGGATGTGGTGAGAGAGGACATGCAAGGGATGGGAGTGACAGAGCGAGATGATGAGGACAGGAAGATATGGAACAAGATGATCCGCTGTGGTGACCCCTAACGGGAACAGCCAAACGAAGAAGTAGAAGGATTTATTTATTAACAGCAAGTCACAACGTACATAGATTAGCATGGACTGCCCAGCGTGCCCATGCATTAAGACGGCCCTGCCACCCTAACCCCCAAAAATGGAGTTTTGAGAACTCTGTTCTGCGGTGGGTTGGCACCCTGCCTGGAATTGGTTCCTGCCTTGTGCCCTGTGTTGGCTGGGATTGGCTCCAGCAGACCCCGTGACCCTGTGTTCGGATTCAGCGGGTTGGAAAATGGATGGATGGATGGATGGAATTCTGTTTCATTCGATGAACGTGACGACTCGACTTCATGTCACAAAGCAAAATGAAAAACGGAGGCACTTGAACTGCAACTTGAACAGCGTGAAGGGTCTGATTTAATACGAGCACACCGGACTTAAGGGCGCCTTTCATGACCCTCAGTACTAATAACGATAGTCAGGGATAGAAAGATAACCTGACGACCAGGACCGGTGGGGGTCTGAAGAAGATCTGCAAGACAGTCAGGAGCGAGATCATGACGGCCTGTTAACAGAACAAATTTAAAGTGGGAAGGGGAGCGTGGAGCTGCAGGCTTCTGGATGAAGACGTCTATTGGGAATGCCAACCAATATAGCATTGCAGTAGTCAAAGCGAGATGTGACTAAGGCATTGACTACAACAGGGGTCTCCAGTTCCGGTCCTGGAGGGGCAACTGTGGCTGTAGATTTTCATTCCGATCTTCTTCTAAATTAGTGACCGGACTTCTTCATCACTTTGTTTTTTTTAAGATTCAGTAATCTGAATTGCTTTTTGTTTCTCTTCTCGTCAACGACACCCGAAACCGAAATGAGATGTGAAGGAGAGAGTGAGCCAAATGATGACCACCTAAGTCGGGGTCTCAAACTCCATCCAGTTCCTTAATTAGAAGCCGATTCTCGCTGTTAATTAATCCATCGGGGAACACACAGACACGCCACGCGCACAAAGAAATAAAAACTAATCCTAATGTATAATAATGGGCCGGTAACTTCAGGCCTGGTGATTGTTAGCTTATGTTTATTTTTCTTTAATTTCCATCTCTGTTGTTTTTAAATTATTATATTTCAGGTGTTTTTTTTTTTTTTTGTCATTTTTGGTAATATTTTCTTGTTTAAGTATTATTTAGTATGTAATTATGGTGTATAAATGTTTTATGGTTATACCCCTCATATTTAATGGGTGGAGCCCTAAAGGGGCGGAGCCACTGTGACATCATTGCCAAGGGACCATGCCCCCTGCATTTATATTCAGGTGGATGTTTAGGGTCGCTCAGAGGGTCATTTATTTGTAAGAGCTTTTGGATTTTTTTAATTTGCCTTTTGGTTCGTTAATTTCTAGATAACAGGACTGGTCTGGTTAGGCTTGGATTGCCATTTTGGCAAACCCTTTTGGTATTTCTTAATAATAATAATAATTCTTTGCATTTATATAGCGCTTTTCTCACTACTCAAAGTGCTCAGCAATTGCAGGTTAAGGGCCCTGCTCAAGGGCCCAACAGAGCAGAGTCCCTTTTGGCATCTTACGGGTTTCAAACCGGCAGATCCCTATCCTCAGAGCCACCACTCCGCCACTTATGTTTATTTAATACATTTTCTGCTATTTAAAGAGCATGGCTTTGTTTTTGGGGTCACTTCCTGGGTGCCCCCTGCATCCACTGGGTTTTCTCCAGGCACTCCAATGTCCTTCCACAGTCCAAAGACATGCAGGTTAGGTGGACTTTTGACACTACATTGACCCTTGACCTGTGCAAGTGTGTGTGTGTGTGTGTGTGTGTGTGTGTGTTGACAAGTGTTGTTCCTGCCTGCCTTGTGCCTGTTGCTTTCTGGGATAGGCTCCAGCTTCCCCACAGCCCTGTTCAGAATAATCAGGATTGAGAAATGGATGGATGGTTTTGTTTTGGTCCTTTTAAGCCTGAGGTTTACGGTTATCCTCACTTAAAGGGAGAGGATGCTGTTAATTTAAATAATAATGATCATTAACATGATAAAATCGTTAAACACAAATGTATACCAAAATAAAGGCTTATAATTTGAGGAAAGCAGACTCATTTACCGTCACACCCTGAGTCAGCGTCCTTCTCCATTTTCTCTAGTTTTCCCTGGTATAAGTGAAAGTGCCCCCCAATGGCCTGGCATCTCTCCGGTACTGAGACAGACGGCTCCTGCCTTGAGGCCGAGCAAAGGATGTCGGTGGTGTCATTTTCCAAACCTGCTTAATCCAGACCAGGATCATGGTGGGCATATGGGGTGGCACCTGTCCCAGCTAGCATAGGGCACATGGCAGGAACAAACATTGGGTCAGTCTAGCATCACCAACCTAACCTACATGTCGTTGGACAGTGGGAGGCATGGGGAGAACATGCCAACTCTGGGCAGGGAGGACCTGGCACACGAACCCTGGTCACATTACTGTGAGGCAGCAGTGCTAACACTGAGCCACCGTGCTGCCCACTGGTTCAGGAAATGCATTGATAAATAGCTAATAAAGAATTTTTAAAATCCCTGTTTAGTAAGATCACCTGTCCCAATTGAGAAGTGAGGTGCTTGTCATTAGAAGAGCCGGCCTCAGATCCTCCATGACGTCCCACCGGCATCAAAGAAAATCGACGCGCCTGACAGCCTGACACGGTGAGGGGAGCCTCGGGTGTCACTGGGGAAGCTCAGATGGTCACCCTCTGCATTCAAGCAGGTTGCAAGTGAGGAGATTGTGACCTCGTCAGAGACCTTCTGTCCACTCCGTTCTGCTTCGGTGATTCACGTGTTGACAGCTCAGGCCTCTCTGGAAATGAGAAAGCCCACCCTCGTCAGGGGCAAAACTAGTGAAGGGCATACGTGGAAAGCTGCCAAGCGTTCAAAAGCAGGTCAGCAGCCGTCACTTCTCTCTGCCCATCACCAACAGAAGGCAGAGTTTGGGGTTTTGAAGGTCTGTTTTGATTGGGCATCGCATTGCACCCCTTTCCCTTATATAAACCTGGAACACGACTGCCAGGGCGACAAGATCGGGGTACTGGATGGTATCATGGCAAGGCTGAAGAATGCCCCAAAGATGAAAACTCTCGAGTAAGTCCTATTAGGACAGCCGCATGGTGGCACTGGAATGTTAGTGCTAGAGGGAAGCCCTGCTGGGGTCCTCCAGAGAGACGAGTCTGGCAGCAGCCATGCGGAGATCCACCAATTCAGGAGCTTTCACTGGAAAGGTAACTGGATTGCAGGTTTATGTCACATGGTGTGCTTGATGGCTGTCATTATTTGAGTCGGATTTCCGTCCTACAACCTTCATAGTGAACCGGGCGTAACGTGCAACATCACTGATGTTTAATACAAAGCGTCAACCTCCTCGATGGAGTGGAGCTCTGGGGGTCCACAGCTAACAGCTATTGGGCCACCACTACGTCACCCAACCAACAAGTGCTCCCTGGCTATAGTTCTGACCTGTGGGTGGTATCCACGGCCCACTTCACCCAGGAGAGACAGGAGGATGAAGCTCGCCTGGGGAGAAGTGGAACAAGATGAGAAGGAAAATGGAAGGAGAAGAATTGCACTTGTTTTTTGGTGTGAAAGGGACCGTCTTTTGGAAATATTCCCACTTTGATAAAGATACTGGGATTTAATAAATATTTCATTTTTGGATCACAGCCTACCTGCCTGCCTAATGTCACACTCACGTACTTGGGTGACAACTTCAGGCCCCGTCAAATGGTAATTCCACCCTGATTTGAGGGTTGGCACTGTCGCCTAATGTCTCTCTTCATTTTCACGTAAAGAAACTACGACATCCAACATCACTTATGAGTTCTGGTCACATGAGCCCATCCCTCCTGCCCCTGCCACCTCACAACTGGCTCAACCGCCCACAGCTTTGGACTTGTGTCTGAAAAGACCCTCACTATGAAATGTTGAACCGCTTTGTTATTTCTTCAACAGCTATATGGAGATCACCTGCCGGTGCTCCAGCCCTTCATGGTCTTGTCTGTGTTTTATTTACACTATCCATCTGCCTTTCTAGATCTATCTATCTATCTATAGTGCCTTTCTAGATAGATACTGTATATGAACCAATCTACATTGTCTTGCTATCTATTTGTATATATAGTGTCATTCTAGAACTCTCTGCATAGAGTGCCTTTCTAGATTGATCTCTCTGTCTGTATAGATCTATTTATCTGTATATAGTGCCTTTCTAGATTTCTGCATTTATCAGTCTGTATATAGTGCCTTTCTAGATCAATTTATCTATCTGCAATGCCTTGCTATCTATCAGTATATAGTGCCTTTCTAGATCTGTCTATAGTGCCCAGCTATCACTATATAGTGCCCTTCAAGGTCTATCTATAGTGCCTAGCTATCAGTATATAGTGCCTTTCAAAATCCATCTATAGTGCCTGGTGATGAGCATATAGTGCCTTTTTAGATCTATCTATCCATCTATCTATCAGCATATAGTGCCTTTCTAGATCTTTCTATCTATAGCACAGAGCTATCAGCATATAGTGCTTTTCTAGATATATCTATCTATAGTGCCTAGCTTTCAGTATATAGTGTCTTTATAGATTTATTTATCTATCACTATATAGTGACTTTCTAGGTCTATCTATAGTAATGAGCTCAGTATATACACGTAGTGCTTTTCTAGATCTATCAATACTACCTAGCTTTCAGTATATAGTGCCTTTCTAGATTTATTTATCTATCTATGTATAGTGCCTAGCTATCACTATATAGTGTCTTTCTAGATCTGTTTATCTATAGTGATGAGCTATCAGTATATAGTGCCTTTCTAGATCTATCTATCAATACTACCTAGCTTTCAGTATATAGTCGTCTTTCTAGATCAATCTACCTATCTATCTATAGTGCCTAGCTATCACTATACAGTACCTTTCTAGATTGATCTATCTATCGATCTATAGTGTGTAGCTATCACTATATAGTGCCTTTCTAGATCAATCTATCACTACATAGTGTCTTTCTAGATCTATCTAACTATAGTGATGAGCTATCAGTATATAGTGCCTTTCTAGATCTATCTATCAATACTACCTAGCTTTCAGTATATAGTCATCTTTCTAGATCGATCTACCTATCAATCTATAGTGCCTAGCTATCACTATACAGTACCTTTCTAGATTGATCTATCTATCGATCTATAGTGCGTAGCTATCACTATATAGTGCCTTTCTAGATCAATCTATCACTACATAGTGTCTTTCTAGATTTTTCTAACTATAGTGATGAGCTATCAGTATATAGTGCCTTTCTAGATCTATCAATACTGCCTATCTTTCAGTATATAGTGCCTTTCTAGATTGATCTATAGTGCCTAACTATCACTATATAGTGCCTTTCTAGATCTATTAATACTGCCTAGCTATCACTATATAGTGTCTTTCTAGATCTGTCTATCTATAGTGATGAGCTATCAGTATATAGTGCCTTTCTAGATTGATCTATAGTGCCTTGCTATCACTATATAGTGCCTTTCTAGATCTATCTAACTATAGTGCTGAGCTATCACTATATAGTGCGTTTCTATTTATCTATCTATAGTGCCTTTGAATCCATCTGTCTATCTGTAAAGACAGGACCCACATTATATAATTAACACACACACACACAGGCATGCAGATTTTGCACACACCCATTCCTTATATTCCCTCCGCTCCTGTACGGCACTGCGCACTTGTCCTCTGTAGATCTCAATTGTGCGCAGACAGCATCCATTTCCTTGCCCCGTTTGCCCTCACAGAATCTCTTCTGTTCCTCCTTTCATGACGGAGCGCTTGAGCCTCTGAGATCACAGGGTTTTTAATTACAAGCGGGAGAATCACTTTAGAAGAATGGAAAACACGTACATACACACACTCACACACGCACACACAATTCTTGCTTGCATGAAACATAATCGAAAAGAAATAATCCCCGGCAAGTCTTCAGAGTGATTAAGTCCCGCTTTTAAACAGAAGCAACAGCAGCAGCGCCCCTTTCCATTTAATTGGATTGGCATGGGCTGCCAGTGTCTGTTGGTTTAATCTTCTACTCCCCCAGTCATTACCAGGACACCTTTTCTTATTCACAGGCTCATTTATATTTTGCCAGTGGGCGACTTCTTTTTTTTTTATTTTACTTGTGCATTAAAATCCTCATCGCCACTTCTGTCTCAAGTCAAAGAGCTCAGAGGCATTTCAGAAACTGATAGGCTGACATATTTTAAGTGAGCCGGCAGACAAAGCTATGAAATATTTAACTGCAAATTTTCATGTGTCAAAATGTCCCTTGTTTGAGGACGACAGACATTTCTAAGTCCGGACACAGCAGACGGAGTATCGATATAAAGGCAGGAACGCCCCAAAGGTCCCCATTCCATGTCCAGTTTAGATGTCGCACACTTTTGTGATGACATTGGGGAGGACCGGCTGACATGGTGACAATACGCTGTTAGGACCTGCGGTTAGTCTCTGGACGGGCTACCACCTGGGAGCCATTGGGCCGATGCTCTTCCGAGTGTTTGAGACTTCCTCTCAGTGACTTTAATAGAAGTGATAGTGGTGGGCAAACCGTCACGAGTGCAGCGGAATTGAAACTGGGTTAGATAGAGAGAAGCCACCGTAAGAGACATGAAACTCAGCAGGCAGAAAATGGAATACACTACACAAAAAAGAGAGATATGAAAGGCACTATATAATAGATTTGAAAGGCACTATATAATAGATAGATAGATATGAAAGGCACAATATGATAGATTTGAAAGGCACTATATAATAGATAGATAGATATGAAAGGCACTATATAATAGATAGATAGATAGATATGAAAGGCACTATATAATAGTTTTGAAAGGCACTATATAATACTTTTGAAAGGCACTATATAATAGATAGATATGAAAGGCACTATATGATAGATTTGAAAGGCACTATATAATAGATAGATAGATAGATAGATAGATAGATAGATAGATAGATAGATAGATAGATAGATAGATATGAAAGGCACTATATAATAGATAGATAGATAGATAGAAAGATAGATAGATAGATAGATATGAAAGGCACTATATAATAGTTTTGAAAGGCACTATATAATAGTTTTGAAAGGCACTATATAATAGATAGATAGATATGAAAGGCACTATATGATAGATTTGAAAGGCACTATATAATAGATAGATAGATAGATAGATAGATAGATAGATAGATAGATAGATAGATAGATAGATAGATAGATATGAAAGGCACTATATAATAGATAGATAGATAGATAGATAGATAGATAGATAGATAGATAGATAGATAGATAGATATGAAAGGCACTATATGATAGATTTGAAAGGCACTATATAATAGATAGATAAATAGATAGATAGATAGATAGATAGATAGATATGAAAGGCACTATATAATAGATAGATAGATTTGAAAGGCACTATATAATAGATAGATATATACTGAAAGGTACTAGACAACATACCTATCTATAATATAATAGAGATATATTAAAAGTAATCTTATAGATAGATAAGATATATTAAAGAGATGTGAAAGGCACTATATAATAGATTTGAAAGGCACTATATAATAGATAGATAGATATGAAAGGCACAATATGATAGATTTGAAAGGCACTATATAATAGATAGATAGATATGAAAGGCACTATATAATAGATAGATAGATAGATATGAAAGGCACTATATAATAGTTTTGAAAGGCACTATATAATACTTTTGAAAGGCACTATATAATAGATAGATATGAAAGGCACTATATGATAGATTTGAAAGGCACTATATAATAGATAGATAGATAGATAGATAGATAGATAGATAGATAGATAGATAGATAGATAGATATGAAAGGCACTATATAATAGATAGATAGATAGATAGATAGAAAGATAGATAGATAGATAGATAGATAGATATGAAAGGCACTATATAATAGTTTTGAAAGGCACTATATAATAGTTTTGAAAGGCACTATATAATAGATAGATAGATATGAAAGGCACTATATGATAGATTTGAAAGGCACTATATAATAGATAGATAGATAGATAGATAGATAGATAGATAGATAGATATGAAAGGCACTATATAATAGATAGATAGATAGATAGATAGATAGATAGATATGAAAGGCACTATATGATAGATTTGAAAGGCACTATATAATAGATAGATAGATAGATAGATAGATAGATAGATAGATAGATAGATAGATAGATATGAAAGGCACTATATAATAGATAGATAGATTTGAAAGGCACTATATAATAGATAGATATATACTGAAAGGTACTAGACAACATACCTATCTATAATATAATAGAGATATATTAAAAGTAATCTTATAGATAGATAAGATATATTAAAGAGATGTGAAAGGCACTATATAACATTAATATGAAATGCGCTATATTATAAAGCGATATGAAATGTGTGAATAGCTAGCTAAACAGATAATTGATACAATATGACTGTATAATAAAACTGTATTTTTAGATAGATAAATGGGTGCCACTCACACATGTACTGTAGATGAAAGGCGCTCTATTATACGAAAGGACACAATGATAGACTGTAGTGTAAGGCACTACATGACATGTACATGAGAGGTGCTGTATAATGCTAGCTAGCTTGCCAGCCCCGTATTGTGTCGCTCAACATGTCATCTCCTCAGAGTGCTAGCCGAGCGATGGCCGCCTGAGCCCCCGTGTGACTGACAGGCGGCATGTCGTGATGAGGACACCTGTCACCAGTCTTTCCTCGGCTCCGGTCCTTTGATAAATCAGAGATAATTACCGAGGGCACGGGCTCCGTTGTGGCCAACAGACCCTTATCTGGCGAGATGTCAGCGAGACCAGAGGGCTGCCGTCCTCCTTCGATGGCGCAGGTTTCTTCCACCCATTTCCAAACCCGCAGGCCGCCTAATTGGGCTAAGCGCCCTAAACTCGGAGGGTCGGCACTGGGTTGCGCCCCTCCACTGACGCCAGTTTCACGGGCTCTCCGTTATTCGCTCATTATTCTCCGTGCCCTTGGAGTCTTTCTTTTTTTTTTTTTGATATGGCGCTCGCAGACGCCTAAAGGTATCATTAGTTCTTTGCCCCCCTCGAGGCCGCCAACTCAACCGCTTTCATTAGCAGGGCTGAATAAAACCTGCTGAAAAAGCAGAGAAAATGGTGACCAGGAGGGCACTTCCCACCCCCATCAGTCCACCCCAGCGGCTCAAAATAGAAAACGAGACCCGCTGGATTTGGTCGACGGTTACCTCAAAGAGCAAACAAATGAAAGCTGCCCTCTTCAAGTGTATGAGGATTGACGTTAAATAAAGTGATATTTCCGTACCCATTCAGGCATTAACAATGCATTTTTAATTTCTGAGTAAAACATCATAAGTGAACTTAGATTTTTCATTTGCATCACTAATGGGCTCACTTTGCAGAAGTAGCGGACATTTCGAGATGAAGGATTTACGAAGACGCCCCCCACCCCTCGTCGGTCACATTACGGGCGGTCGCCTTGAGGCTCCGAGTCACCCTGCACTTTGTTTCGCCGTCTTGTTCAGTTCGGCCTGCCGTTTTCTGATTCGCGTATGCGGCTCACTCATCCCAGCAACATCGCAAGGCGCAAGCAAGTCGTCACTGTGGAGCGTTTCTGGGCCGCCTGCATGTAGTAAAACACATGGAAGGCACAGGCGGTAAGCCATTCCGCTCATTCCATCTCCTTTAATATCCATCATATACGCACAGACCGCGTGGTCCTCAAGTGGCCATACCATTTAACTGGAAGGCATAAAGCTGCAGGAAACAAGCATAGGAAACTGACTTGTGATCCAAACAGACACGCTAGTAAATTGCGTCTGTTTCGACATTGTTTTCCAAATATTTGAACTTCCAGTTCTACTAAGTAAATTACAGTTGGCATCTTAACCTGAACTGCTCGTCTGTGTGTTTGACCCAATTGCTGCTGTGTATATACTTCACCTAACTTGTGCATTCATAAAAGCGGATGGCACAGTGGGCCCTCTCCCTGAATGATGTCTGCATGCTCTCCTTGTGTCATATTAGGCTCCCACCCGGTGTTCCGGTATCTTCCCACAGTCAACAAACATGCAAGTTCAGTGGCATAGTTGTGGTAAATTTACCCCTCATATGTGTGTGTGTGTGTGTTCATCCTGTGATAAACTGGCATTCTATCCAGGGATTTTTACTGCCTGGCACCCAGTGCTTGCTGGGATTAGAACTGGCTACCCGGGGACTTTGATTGGATAAGTGGGTTTAGGAAATACATGAATGGATGTTTTGCTTTTGTCTTTTTAAGCCAGAGGTTTACAGTTATCCTATCCCATTGGAAGGCATTTTTGAGTATCCACCTTAATGAAAGGACGTGTCTCTCCGTTTGTGTATCTGTGTGTACTTGTTATGTCTCTGTCATCCAAACAAATGGTGCATTACAAATTGCAGTGATAAAATGCATTGCATGTATCATCCTAACAGATGGTGCATAACAAACATTAATAATGCTTTTATGAATCCTATACAAAATGGCATATAGTAGACATATCATTGTTTTGTCATTCCAACAGATGGTGCATTACAAACACTACTGCTTTTATGAATCCTATACCGAATGGCATACAACAGAGACATATGCTTTGATTTGTTATTTCAACAGATGGCATATAACTAACACTGCTTTTATGAATCCTATACCAAATGGCATATAACAGAGACATATGCATTGATTTGTCATTTCAACAGATGGCATATAACTAACACTGCTTTTATGAATCCTATACCAAATGGCATATATCAGAGACAGTCATTGCATTTGTCATTCCAACAGATAGCACATCACTAACATTAACACTGTTTTCATGAATCTCATACTAATTGGCATACAACCTAGACATAAGCATTAATTTACCATTCCAACAAATGGATCATCATAAACATTAACACTGCTTTTATGAATCCTATACCAAGTGGCATATAACAGAGACATATGCATTGATTTGTCATTTCAACAGATGGCATATAACTAACACTGCTTTTATGAATCCTATACCAAATGGCATATATCAGAGACAGTCATTGCATTTGTCATTCCAACAGATAGCACATCACTAACATTAACACGGTTTTCATGAATCTCATACTAATTTGCATACAACCTAGACATAAGCATTAATTTACCATTCCAACAAATGGATCATCATAAACATTAACACTGCTTTTATGAATCCTATACCAAGTGTCATATAACAGAGACATATGCATTGATTTATCATTTCAACAGATGGCATATAACTAACACTGCTTTTATGAATCCTATACCAAATGGCATATATCAGAGACAGTCATTGCATTTGTCATTCCAACAGATAGCACATCACTAACATTAACACTGTTTTCATGAATCTCATACTAATTGGCATACAACCTAGACATAAGCATTAATTTACATTCCAACAAATGGATCATCATAAACATTAACACTGCTTTTATGAATCCTATACCAAATGGCATATAACAGAGACATATGCATTGATTCTGCGGTGGGTTGGCACCCTGCCTGGGATTGGTTCCTGCCTTGTGCCCTGTGTTGGCTGGGGTTGGCTCCAGCAGACCCCCGTGACCCTGTGTTCGGATTCATTGGGTTGGAAAATGGATGGATGGATATGTATTGATTTGTTATTTCAACAGAGAGCAAGTCACTAACATTAACACTGCTTTTATGAATCCTATACCAAATGGCATATAATAGAGACATATGCATTGATTTGTCATTTCAACAGATAGTACATCACTAACACTGCTTTTATGAATCCTATACCAAATGGCATATATCAGAGACATGGTCATTGCATTTGTCATTCCAACAGATGGCACATAATAATAATAATAATAATAATAATAATAATAATAATAATAATAATAATTCATTACATTTATATAGCGCTTTTCTCAATACTCAAAGTGCTGTTCACACAGGGAGGAACTGGGAAGCGAACCCACAATCTTCCACAGTCTGCTTACTGCAAAGCAGCAGCACTACCACTGCGCCACACTAACATTAACACTGCTTTCATGAATCTTATACTAATTGGCATACAACCTAGACATAAGCATTAATTTACCATTCCAACAAATGGATCGTCATAAACATTAACACTGCTTTTACGAATCTTATACCAAATATTATATAGCAGAGACATGTGCATTGATTTTCATTCTAACAGATGGCACATCTCAAACATTTGTAGTAATACATTTTATTACTTCACGTTTGTGATGTGCCATCTGTTGGAATGAAAAATGCAATGCAAACTACTACATGCATTACAGAGTACATTCCAAAAGATGTTGCACCACAGACGTTAATGCTGACGTCCATGATGATTAGTTAGATTTCAACATGTCTTTGATGACTAGCACACCTGATACAAAAATAAATTCAATTTGAAACTGTTGTGTGATTTTTCAATGTCTTTCTTTCTTTCTTTGATGGTTATAGATTTTAAACTTAAAATGCAGGGCTGTATCATAAGCAGTTTGTCAGTTTTGGCTTAGGAGGAAAGTACGGTAAAGGTTTCAGTGAGTTGCTGCTGCCGTCAACAAGCCCTTAAGTTCAGCTTTATGCGGAAATGGAATAATGAAGGAAAATCTTCGAATGGGATCAGCTACTCATGAACTGTCGTTAGACAGAGCGCCCTGCAGGGGACGTCTCGAATTTATTATCATTGGCTTCCATCTCCCCCTTCCTCAATCAAGGCAATGTAAATATTTGATATTCCTCACATATCACTCAATAAATCAGTATAATTACAACAAAATAGGCAAATACATAAAATACATAACATACATATATACGCAACATCCATATGAATATGTAACGATTACTGTTTACGTCACACCACAAAATTGCATCAAACTTCTAAATCCACTTTTCAGTGGTGCCCCTGAACTAACAGACTTGTAAGGACGAAGGTGCCCTCAGTAATGCCATTACACTGCATTAGTCAAGCTGTAAGCAAGACACAGAGTGTCACGTGGGCAGAGAGTCGGGCACCTGTCGGGCAGCTACTAACACAAATCGCGGCTGATCGGCCCCTTGTGCCCATCCGCAGGGTGTGATCTCCGCAGAAATGTCAGACATCCACATCGGTGAGGCGACGAATGCCATCAGGGGAGCGCTAAAGCATCAGAGAGGGAAGCATGAAGGGCAGACGGCAGGAGGAAAGAGGCGAAGAACATTTGATGGGCGCGAAAAAGAAGCTTCAAGAAACCTTGGGAGGCTGAAGGGTTACGTAATGACTCTGACACATTCGCCGGCCATAAGGTATGGGCCTGCCTCAAGACACAGACGGCCATCTGCTCACTTCTGGCCTACCAGACACGGGCTCAGATTAATCCGAGCGAGTGGCAAACCACAACAGGCAACAGCTTAGGGTCACCAGCAAGCCACCCTGTGACAAGTGGCCTGCACGTGCTGGACCTTTACTGTAATAGGGCACGACATTTGAAAAGAAATTGAAGAAAGAGTAATCCCGTAAGAGACGAAAGGCGCTGTATGTAATTACTAAATAATGGAAGACATTGTAAAGAAAAAGCAGATGGACATATAAATAGACTGAAAGATCATTTAATGGCAGAGATTGAGAATGAAATGTTTTATATGTAATGGCTCAGCAGACTAACAGGTTAAAAAAAAAAAAAAAACACCATTAAAACTGAAAGATAAGATCAAAGGGCGATTCATAATAAAATGGATTATACGTAATGGAACAGTACATAGAGAGAGTGTGAAATGCACTAAATAAAGCAATTACTGCAATAGGCAGATAATGAAAGGCACTATATGATAGATAGATAGATAGATAGATAGATAGATAGATAGATAGATAGATAGATAGATAGATAGATAGATAGATAGATAGATATGAAAGGCACTATATGATTGATAGATATGAAAGGCACTATATGATAGATAGATAGATAGATAGATAGATAGATAGATAGATAGATAGATAGATAGATAGATAGATGCAGTATATGACAGGTAGGTACTAAAATGTACTACTGTATATACAATTCAATGATCAATAGGCCACATAAGGGTGACTGACAATGAAATGTATTAATCAGAGAATGATGGATCAATAGTCATATGGTGAAAGGCACTACATAAAATGATTAGTGGTAAATATAAGATATAGGTAGAGCAATATATGAGAGAGCTTGAAAATACAATTTATCACGTACAGTATAATGCAGGGATGTCAAACTCTGGTCCTGGTGGGCCGCAGTGGCTGCAGGTTTTCATTCTCACTCTTTTCCTAATCAGTTTTCATTACTAATTTACTTCTTTTCCCTTCATTTTAATAGCCCTGTTTTTAAGGATTCAGTCCTCTGAATGGATTCTTTTCTTCATTAAATGACAGCCAAACAGAAATGAGACGTGAAACGAGCCGACAGATGACCAGCTAAATTCAAGCTTCATACTCCAACCAATTTCAATCCAACCAGTTCCTTAATTAGAAGCCCACTTCTGTTGTTAATTAAACCCGTTATTTAATTCCATGGCTTGCTGAAGCTGTTCTCATTCTGCCACAGCAGACATTTCCAAAACTGTCTTCCACTTTCACCTTTCTTTATTTTCAGATATTGTGTGATGGGCACTGGTGAGCTGGTCATGTGGCGGCTCGATTTGTGTCTCTGGATTGTTTGGCTGTTGAGTCAAGTTAAATTAACACTAAGCCAAAAGACGTAAATTAGCAGTAAAAACTGGTCACTAATTAAGAAGATGAGTAGAATGAAAACCTGTAGCCACTGCGGCCCACCAGGACCGGATTTCGACACCCCTGGTATAATGGAATAATATGCAGAACATAAAAGCGCTAAATAAAATGGCAGGTGCTATATAAAATTATAAAACAGATGGAGAGTGAGATCGTGAAATCATTATATTCAGTGGCTCCGTAGGCAGAACATGAAAGGTGCTATATAAAATGGACTGATAGGTAAAATGGGCCATTAAAACTGAGAGATAGATCGATATAAAATACACTACACAAGACAGACTGATAATGAAATATATTACATATAATGGACCAAAAGACCGAACATGAAAAACAGTATATAAAATTAATAGGGCTACATAAAAGAGATAGATGTGGGAGAGCTAGATAATACAATTTAAGGCACTATATCAGAAAGCTAGATAATAACATTTATCATATACAGTACATTGGATCAATAAGCACAATATAAAAGTGCTATATAAAATAAAGTGATATGTAATAAAATGTGCCGTTAAAACTGAAAGATGGACAGACATAAAATACACTAAGTAAGAGATATTGATAATGAAATATATCTAATGGATCAAAAGGCGGAATGTGAAAGGCTCTAAATAAAACGATTAGTGCTGCGGTATTTATAAGACATTGATACATAAGGCACTGCATGAGAAAGCTAGTTAATAGAATTTATTGCATACAGTATAATTGATCACTAGGCAGAACATAAAAACAATATATTAAACTAAAGGTCCTCTATAAAAATAAGGCAGATACATATGTAGTGAAAGGCACTATATTACACAGATGATAATGGAAAGCATTATATGTAAAGGCTCCATAGACAGAACATGAAAGGTTTTATATACGCTAGACTTGAAGATAATCAAATTGTAAATACAGATAAATATACTTATTTTGCAGAAAGATAATAAAGGATGCCATATAGAGTGTTTCCACTAAAATGTGCTATAAAACTGAATGAAAGAACAATAAGCCCACCCGGCCTGCTCCTCACAGTGTTTTTTGGGCCGACCCCGACCCAATTACAGCGGACCTCCACACGACTGCCCCAAAGCAAAGTGACCGTGTGACACGGCCGAATGTAGCAGAAGGTGCCAATATTGAACAGACTGATCCAAATGGAGAAATTTGGGGTTGTCAGTTGCACTATGCCCACCATTACTTCACTTTTTCATGTTATGATGGCACCCTCCGGCCTGCCAGCTTTTGTTGCATCTGGCTGTTCGCTCGCTGCTGTGTGCGCGCCACGTGGCCGTGTCCTCAGTTTCAGGGGCACAGGATGCTGATGTATTGAATGGTCGTGTAGAGGTTCCTTTCATTCCTCTTCACCATGTCATCTGCACTCTTATACCAGAGACCCCATTGATTTTGTTATGTGACCGCACGTTACCGGCGCTGTGCAGCAGAAGAAACACAAGGTCGATGGCTTCGAACGGTGGTCTTCAGATACACTTAATAAAAGCATCAGGAAGCTCATTGAAGGGCTATCTCGCCAGAGTTACGTGGGCAGATGAACTGCCGAGTGATTCACTGTCAAATTGGCCTGTCATGGCCAAGCGAGGGAGTGAGAAGGAGAGAAAGAGAGACGGAGACGTGGAGGTTCTTTGTGAAGGCTTAACTTTCAGACGTCTTTTTAATCAAAGTGCAGCTAGGTGGGTGGAATCCCCCTTCGCTTTCAATGAGCTCCTTCATTACCACCAGACTATCAGAAATGCGTGAGTAGGAGCTATTGTACTATGTATAATTCCACCGCAGACAAGGGGTTGGCACTCTCACTTATGCTCCTGCCTATTATTATCCTCACATCAGAGCATTATCAACCAGAGGAGCTCTGACATCACTTCCACATCTTGCCTGGAATTCTACTTCTCTCATTCCAGGACTTCTATAAAACCTGCCATCACCAGAAGGACTCGGTCAATCTAAGACTTGCATTTTCATGGTAGAGTTAATAAATAAATAAATAAAAACCTTGTTTTGTTTGGTTTTTGTTAGCAAAAGATCTGCTTCCCTTACATTGGCATAGTCGGCAGGATTTTCAACCTAGGATGAGTGAAACGGTGGACTTAACGACCCTTGTGACCACCCTGAGCGAGCAAGACCAACAATTGCAAATTTAAGTCTTCTTCCTTGGCCAAGCAAGGTCCCTGTTTTCGCAGTGGACTGCACCCTTGACAGATTTGACGAGAAAGCGAGCCACAGACACGATGGTGTTGTGACTCTCTTTGCGGCCGTGTAGAAAAACATATTGTCCTTTGGTTCTTTCCATTGGTGAAAGATCTGCCAGTTAAACGGGGTTCTGCTATCTCAAACCTTTATAATTTGTCCTGTGCTTCTCTAATGACTGCTTGAAGGTGAGTACAAGACCACCTGATCACAGACCCATCTGTCAATGGCACTCTTGCCTTATGAAGTGAAAAGCAAGAACTGACTCTGGATGGGATGTCCATCTATCAAAGAGCACAGAGGGACACATTTTAACATTTTTTCATCCATGAACTCTTGAAATGTGCCATTTCTGTACAGGCTTAAAGGGATGCGGGCAGTATGGGGGTACATGCCAGATCATCATATGGCACACTGGCACACAAATATGCCCACTCACCCATACCAGGCCATTTTAGGCCCAAAGGTTAACAAAATAGGGAATTTTTGGGATGTGAAACAAAAGCAAAAACCCACAGCTAGCAACTAAACTGGGAATTGAACCAATGTCCTTGGAGGCGAGGTAATCGATAATTTTATATAGCACCTTTCATAGTGACTTCAAAAAACATAATTCAGTTTTGAGCTAATCCAAGTGATGTGGTAATTTCTAAGACCTTTTCCTTCTTAATAGTTAATCGTTTTGATCTGCCATACATCCTGGCTTGAGAGGCTGGCAAATGGTTTGCAGTTCAGTGACCGTGATGATCGGTGAGATCAAAAAACAAAGGTCTTGTGGTTTAAGATGGGAAATAATGAAACTTAAGAATCTGCTGGAAGGTAATTGAGCAAGCTGCATTGTTGGTTCCCCACGAAAGGCACTATATAAAAAAGGATTTCTTGGTCAACCAGTCAGAAAGACTTGAACAGGGTATCGTTGGTGGGCTCCCCTCCCCCCACTTACAGTTCCGCCACTGGTTGCTGCCGCTCTAAGACTGTGCCACATGGCCGGGCAGGCCTGCACATTATTACTGCCTGATTATCTTCCAGACGCTACCAGTTCAACGCCTCCAGCTGCCCTCTGGCTTCTCAACGCAGTGATAATGCCCATATTTCAGGGCAGCAGACTGGAAGAACTGTGACCTGCTGCCACTCTGTGCCCACCAACCCCCCACGCCATCTTTCTGGTAATTAGAACAGATGATTTCAAGTGAACGCGGGCTAACGTGAGGCGCTGAACTCAAGTGCTCGCATTTTATGGACTAGTCAGGGGGCACAGGAGACGGGCAGATGGGATATGAGAAGAGCGAGGGAGAAGGGAGAGGGTGAAAAGATGACATGACGCACACGAACGAGCAACAGCAGTCAAGAAAACGAGGGGGGGTGGGGGTCACGTCAGACCTCCACTGTCACAGGAACAGAGCTTCAGCGCTTGACACCCGCTAAGATGACAGATGACCTCGTGGCGCTCAGTCCTTAAAGAGTTAAGAGCGAGACAGTTATATTTAGTCATGGAGTGGCCGGGTCACTGCATCACAGCATCTGACTGAAGCAACAGGCACAGGGTCAGAGTGAGATGGGGTCTGACACTGTGGTGACACGTAGAGCATCACAGAAACCCATCACCTTAGCTAAGGGTGCAAAGTCACAGAAACTGGAGTCCACCAGTGTAGCAAAGGGTACAAGGGCACAGTGCATAGGAGTCTACAAATGCCAAGAATGGAGTCTGTCACATCATTATAGGAGCAGCCACACAAATGTAGGCCAATCACGGCAGCAATGAGTACAAGGTGACAGTGCATCATTGTGGCAACGGGTACAAGGTCTCAATGTACAGGAAAAAAAAATCCATCACGATAGCAAAGAAGGTCACAGTGCACAGAAACTGGAGCCCATCACTGTACCTTAAGGGTGCAAGGTCTCAATGTAGAGGAACTGGAGTCCATCAATTTATCAAAGGGCACAAGGGCACAGTGCATAAGAGTCTACAAATACCACGAGACGGAGTCAGTCACTGTGACAGGCCAAAGACTACCATTATAGGAACAGCTACAGGGCCACACAAGGTCTCAATGTACAGGAACTGGCGTCCATCAATTTATCAAAGGGAACAAGGGTACAGTGCCCAGAAATAAGAGTTCATCATCGTAGCAAAGAAGGTCTCAGTGTACATAAACTGGAATCCATCACTGTAGCTAATGGTGCAAGGCCTCAGTGCATATGAGTCTACAAATACCATGAGATGGAGTCAATCACTGCGCCAAAGACTACCATTACAGGAACAGCCACAGGACCACATAAGGTCTCAATGTAGAGGAACTGGAGTCCATCAATTTATCAAAGGGTACAACGGCACAGTGCATAGGAGTCTACAAATGCCAAGGATGGAGTCTGTCACATCATTATAGGAGCAGCCACACAAATGTATGCCAATTACGGCAGCAATGAGTACAAGGTGACAGTCCATCATTGTGGCAACGGGTACAAGGTCTCAATGCACAGGAAAAAAAAATCCATCACGATAGCAAAGAAGGTCACAGAAACTGGAGCCCATCACTGTACCTTAAGGGTGCAAGGTCTCAATGTAGAGGAACTGGAGTCCATCAATTTATCAAAGGGCACAAGGGCACAGTGCCCAGGAATCAGAGTCCATCATCATAGCAAAGAAGGTCTCAGTGTACAGGAACTGGAATCCATCACTGTAGCTAATGGTGCAAGGTCTCAATGTAGAGGAACTGGAGTCCTTCAATTTATCAAAGGGCACACAAATGTAGGCCCATCACGGCAGCAATAAGCACAAGGTGACAGTGCAGGAATTAGCGTCCCTCATTGTGGCAATGGGTACAAGGTCTTAATGCACAGGAATCAAAATCTGTCACGATAGCAGATAAGGTCACAGTGCACAGAAACTGGAGCCCATCACTGTAGCTTAAGGGTGCAATGTCTCAATGTAGAGGAACTGGAGTCCTTCAATTTATCAAAGGGCACAGTGCCCAGGAATCAGAGTCCATCATCGTAGCAAAGAAGGTCTCAATATACAGAAACCGGAGTCCATCAGTGTAGCAAAGGGTACATGGGCACAGTGCATAGGAGTCTACAAATACCATGAGACGGAGTCAATCAGTGCAACAGGGCAAAGACTACCATTATAGGAACAGCTACAGGGCCACACAAGGTCTCAATGTACAGGAACTGGCGTCCATCAATTTATCAAAGGGTACAGTGCCCAGGAATAAGAGTTCATCATCGTAGCAAAGAAGGTCTCAGTGTACAGGAACTGGAATCCATCACTGTAGCTAATGGTGCAAGGTCTCAGTGCATATGAGTCTACAAATACCATGAGATGGAGTCAATCACTGCGACAAAGACTACCATTACAGAAACAGCGACAGGGCCACATAAGGTCTCAATGTACAGGAACTGGAGTCCATCAATTTATCAAAGGGTAAAACGGCACAGTGCATAGGAGTCTAGAAATGCCAAGGATGGAGTCTGTCACATCATTATAGGAGCAGCAACACAAATGTAGGCCCATCACGGCAGCAATGAGTACAAGGTGACAGTGCAGGAATTAGCGTCCATCATTGTGGCAACAGGTACAAGGTCTTAATGCACAGGAACCAAAATCCATCACGATAGCAAAGAAGGTCACAGTGCACAGAAACTGGAGCCCATCACTGTACCTTAAGGGTGCAAGGCCTCGATGTAGAGGAACTGGAGTCCATCAATGTATCAAAGGGCACAAGGGCACAGTGCCCAGGAATCAGAGTCCATCATCATAGCAAAGAAGGTCTCAGTGTACAGGAACTGGAATCCATCACTGTAGCTAATGGTGCAAGGTCTCAATGTAGAGGAACTGGAGTCCATCAATTTATCAAAGGGTACAATTGTACAGTGCAGAAGAGTCTATGAATACCATGAGATAGAGTCAATCACTGCGACAGGCCAAAGACTACCATTACAGGAACAGCTACAGGACCACACAAGGTCTCAAAGTACAGAAACTGGCGTCCATCAATTTATCAAAGGGTACAAGGGTACAGTGTCCTGGAACCCGAGTCCATCACTGTAGCCAAGAATGCAAGGGCAGAGTGCATAAGAGTCTATGAATACCACGAGACGGAGTCAATCACTGCGACAAAGACTATCATTACAGGAACAGCTACAGGGCCACACAAATGTAGGACCACCATTGTAGTAATGAATACAATTTCTAAGTGCACAGGAACCAGACTCCATCACTGTAGCAAAGAAGGTCACAGTGCACTGAAAGTGGAGTCTATCATGGTAGCTAATGGTGCAAGGTCTCAATTTACAGGAATTGACATCCATCATTGTGGCAACAGGTAAAAGGGCATAGTGCCCAGGAACCAAAATCTGTCATGATAGCAAAGAAGGTCACAGTGCACAGAAACTGGAGCCCATCACTTTATCAAAGGGTACAGTGCAGAAGAGTCTACGAATACCATGAGACAGAGTCAATCACTGCAACAGGCCAAAGACTACCATTATAGGAACAACCACAGGGTGTATAAATAGACAAACAGATATCTACCTGTCTGCCATGTGTATATAAAGTGTAAATTGCTCTGGTACTGCAGATGTTTAGAACAGCACAGTGCATACCACAGACCTGCATTTGACCTTTTATGCCTCTACCTCCTGTAATGATTTTTATGATTTTTAACCAGACCATTCCAATGCAGGCTCACGATTGTTAACTACATTTCAATACACATCCCTATATATAATGTTCTGCTTTTGAACCCCACACTCAGTCACATGTTCTCCCCTTGTGCGGATGGGATTTTCAGCAGGCCCTCTTCCTATGTCCATTAGGTTAATTGGAGCTGCTAAACTGGCAAAGCCACATCCCATTAATGTGAAAGTCATCACTTGGCCATCTTTAGCTCCAAGTGGACCCGTGGACAGCCGGGGTGTCACGGCGTTCTTTTAATCCATCGAAGGAGGTTTAAATGCCACTTCCTGCATTCTTTCAAATAAGCCTACATGTTGAAACTAGCATGAACAAAAATGGGCAATTCTCACCGCACGTCAGCGACAATTCGAGACCAGCCTGGTTTATTGTCAGGTGTATGCAGGAAATTCGTACTTGCAGATCTCCTCAGAGCAACTGACAAAAATGCAATGCAAAGAAGAAAGGGGTAAGCTAAGCTTACATCATTATATATATATCTTGTCACCTGAGGATGTCATATTACACTGAACAAAGAGAATGAAAGGCACTATATAATAAATAGATAGTTATGAAACAGCACTATACAGTATATTAAAGGTAGATAAATATGAAGGGCACTATATAATGGATAGATATATAGTGCCTTTCATATCTATCAATCTAATGAATAGATATAAAGAAAGGTAAAGGCAAAATATAATGGATATATTATATTATAATATATATTATATTATATATATATATATTATATAATATATTATATTATTATATATATATATATTATATAAAATATATTATATTATTATATATATATATATATATATATATATATATATATATATTATATAATATATTATATTATTATATATATATATATATATATATTATATAATATATTATATTATATATATATATATATATATATATATATATATATATATATATATATATACACACACACACACACACACAGTATATGTATATTAAATATATTATATTATATATATATTATATACTGTATATACTAGGGGCTCTGCCCCCTGCAGGCTTCGCTCGCTCACCCCCGGGTTTGGTTTACCGGATATACAATTTAAAGAGATTGTCAAAATCATTATTTTCACTTTTACTTTAAAACTTTTGTAAAAACAATACCTTTATTTCCGGCCCCGGTTACATCTCTTTCTCGCAGGACATATAAAGCTGCTTGTCTCACTGCCCGATCATTTCAAAGCCTGTACAGCCGCTGTCCCTTTGCCACTTCGTGTCTCTGCCGCTTGCATTGTGAAGGTGGGGGGGGGGGGGGGGTTTCAGGTTGGTGAACGCACGCTAAGGAGAAGCGGTCGGATCATCTGCTGGCTTTCTGCTGCTGGCGAGCTGCGTGTTTCGCTTGTTGTTGTTTTAAGAGCTGGGAGCAAGTTAAAGTGTCTCTCGCGGGACTTCAAATTGTCTTCAGAGAAGATCACGTGTCGTCTCCCTAGTCTCCCTCCCAAAGATTTTTTTATAATAGATATATATATACAGTATATTATATTTTATATATATATATATATATATATATATATACACACACACACATATACACATTGTCACTCTCGTGCACTTGGGACTCAACCAAAGGGACCAGAAAACACCAATCCCATGCTAGGTCGGGGAGCGGCAGGTTGCACTAAACATCTCTCTTTTCTCAGCAGACCAAATACGAGAAATCCTACCTGTCCCGGCCCCGAGGATGTCACTTTCTGGGAACAGACTATAAAAACCCCTCATCCTTCATATTTAAACTGTTCTACTTTGAACTCGAACCTGTACGCATTGCATTCAACTCAAAGCCTTTTGCAGCCAGGGAAACTATACAGGTGGCTGCCCCAAACCTTTGTTGCATGTCCAATCGTTTATTTTACAACATAATAATAATAATAATACATTTTATTTATATAGCGCCTTTCCCATGATCAAGGCACAATAATAATATACAGTAATGTACACACACACATTTACTCAATTATGTCCAGAATGCGCATTTGAAAGCCCCAAACGGATGCAGCCAAGAGACGGCCAGTAAAGAGGTGCGTTATCCCAACTGGCCTCCTTGTGGTTCCTCACACACTGCCGACTCATCGGGTGAGTCCCACTGGTCTGAGTCTGTTAGCTGATTAGCCAAGACTACTAATTCAAATGAACCTGTCACTGGCCAGTGACAGCACACGCGCTCTTTTTCATTGATTTTCCTGAAATGGAGCCACCGCACTATTTATACACACACTGAGAATCGCGCGCGCTTTGCGTTACCAAAGTGGGAGTCGTTCAGAATGTCGAAGGAGTGTCCACATGTAGCCTTTCCAGGGGGTGAAGAGAAAAAGAAAAACAAAAAAAAAAAAAACTCCTGTTGCCTTTTTTGCATTTTGAGAATACATTAGCATGAGCCACGCAGAGTCGCCTTCAAAGACGCAAATCATAAAATTGGAGAGGAAGTGAGCACAAGGATACTGAGGAAAGTATAGACTAACAGACAGAATACACTGTGAAATACTTGCCATTACATGATTTTGACAGGTGTATATACAGTGGTGTGAAAAACTATTTGCCCCCTTCCTGATTTCTTATTCTTTTGCATGTTTGTCACACAAAATGTTTCTGATCATCAAACACATTTAACCATTAGTCAAATATAACACAAGTAAACACAAAATGCAGTTTTTAAATGATGGTTTTTATTATTTAGGGAGAAAAAAAATCCAAACCTACATGGCCCTGTGTGAAAAAGTAATTGCCCCCTTGTTAAAAAATAACCTAACTGTGGTGTATCACACCTGAGTTCAATTTCCGTAGCCACCCCCAGGCCTGATTACTGCCACACCTGTTTCAATCAAGAAATTACTTAAATAGGAGCTGCCTGACACAGAGAAGTAGACCAAAAGCACCTCAAAAGCTAGACATCATGCCAAGATCCAAAGAAATTCAGGAACAAATGAGAACAGAAGTAATTGAGATCTATCAGTCTGGTAAAGGTTATACAGCCATTTCTAAAGCTTTGGGACTCCAGCGAACCACAGTGAGAGCCATTATCCACAAATGGCAAAAACATGGAACAGTGGTGAACCTTCCCAAGAGTGGCCGGCCGACCAAAATTACCCCAAGAGCGCAGAGACGACTCATCCGAGAGGTCACAAAAGACCCCAGGACAACGTCTAAAGAACTGCAGGCCTCACTTGCCTCAATTAAGGTCAGTGTTCACGACTCCACCATAAGAAAGAGACTGGGCAAAAACGGCCTGCATGGCAGATGTCCAAGACGCAAACCACTGTTAAGCAAAAAGAACATTAGGGCTCGTCTCAATTTTGCTAAGAAACATCTCAATGATTGCCAAGACTTTTGGGAAAATACCTTGTGGACTGATAAGACAAAAGTTGAACTTTTTGGAAGGCAAATGTCCCGTTACATCTGGCGTAAAAGGAACACAGCATTTCAGAAAAAGAACATCATACCAACAGTAAAATATGGTGGTGGTAGTGTGATGGTCTGGGGTTGTTTTGCTGCTTCAGGACCTGGAAGGCTTGCTGTGATAGATGGAACCATGAATTCTACTGTCTACCAAAAAATTCTGAAGGAGAATGTCCGGCCATCTGTTCGTCAACTCAAGCTGAAGCGATCTTGGGTGCTGCAACAGGACAATGACCCAAAACACACCAGCAAATCCACCTCTGAATGGCTGAAGAAAAACAAAATGAAGACTTTGGAGTGGCCTAGTCAAAGTCCTGACCTGAATCCAATTGAGATGCTATGGCATGACCTTAAAAAGGTGGTTCATGCTAGAAAACCCTCAAATAAAGCTGAATTACAACAATTTTGCAAAGATGAGTGGGCCAAAATTCCTCCAGAGCGCTGTAAAAGACTCATTGCAAGTTATCGCAAACACTTGATTGCAGTTATTGCTGCTAAGGGTGGCCCAACCAGTTATTAGGTTCAGGGGGGCAATTACTTTTTCACACAGGGCCATGTAGGTTTGGATTTTTTTTTCTCCCTAAATAATAAAAACCACCATTTACAAACTGCATTTTGTGTTTACTTGTGTTATATTTGACTAATGGTTAAATGTGTTTGATGATCAGAAACATTTTGTGTGACAAACATGCAAAAGAATAAGAAATCAGGAAGGGGGCAAATAGTTTTTCACACCACTGTATATTTGTGGATCTTTGTGAAAGTTTAGTTACTCCTTGGAGACAAATAGTTATCTATCTGTCTATTTATCTGTAACTAGTAAAATACCCGCAGTTCACAGCAGGGAAGTAGTGTGTTAAAGAAGTTATAAAAGAACATGATTGTCAATGTAATTGTCATAGGCTTATTTTAGTATTGAGAGTGAATTTGATGATTGTAACGAAAAGGCAGGAGTCACCAGCAGGAAGATGTGACGTGAAGGAAGGCCAACAATAACAGGCTTGAAGCGGTGGAGTAAAGAAGAAGGGAGCAGTGATCACAACGAACAGCTGAGGAAAGTAAGGAAGCGAGTGAGGAGGCACATGTCATTAATGTATATAGGCAGGGAGCCAAACACGTGGTAGGTGTGCAGACAGCGGCCATGTGGAAAAAGAAAGGGGGACCGGGGGCGGCCCTCATGCGTCTCTGCCGTGAAATAAATCCTCTGTTAATGGAAATAAGGAATGAAACCACCAAAAGGAGAGGTCAGTTTCAAAAGTTCCTTACGGCATGATGGTGAGAACCACCAAAAAGAAGACGTTATTTTCGAAAGTTTGTTACGGGGGCACGGCGCGAAATGAAACATACTTGACGTTTGTAAGTACAGTGTAAAGGATGAGCATGGGAAATTTGGGCTTCCTACGTATATTGGAAGTCGCAGAAATAGTCAGGAGGGGTTACCCCTATCTGTATATGCAGTTTAAGGGGTACACCCGTTCCCCCCCCCCCCCCCCCTTGGGTGTTGCAATAGGACATGAAACATACCTAACTTTGTAAGTACACTGCATGGAATGAGCACGTGAAATTTCAGCTTCCCATTTACAGTGGAACCTCAGTTCACGAACGTCTCGGTACACGTAGAAATCGGTTTACGATCAAAAAGTTCGCCAAACTTTTGCCTCGGTTCACGACCACACACTCGGTATAGGAACAAGCCAGTTTCACTTTCGGTTTGTACGTGTTCAGTCTCTCCCTGTGCATTTCCTGTGCAGCGAGCAAGAGAGAGAGAGCGAGAGAGCGCGACACACACACGAGAGAGAGACACACACACACACACACACAGGCAGCGCGAGAGAGAGAGCTGGACACATAAGGTAGGAAGGCAGTTAAAGAATGCACTGGGCCTGCTTTTGTTTTCACTTCTGTTTACAGCGATTGGTTCGTAGCGTGCATTGTTGCAATGTTACTTTTCTCGGTGGTTTATTAAATTACTGATTTTTTCAAATGTTCATTTTTTTCCCTGTGCTTAAAACTCATTAAAAAAAAAAAGTGTTTTTAGCCAGCGGTTGGTAGCGCTATAGTGCAAACTATTACAGTATTAGTTTTCTCTGTTGTTCAAGGTTTTCTCAGTGTTATTCAATGTTTTTACATTTAGTTTACTATTACGCTGTGCATTCTATGGCATGATTAACTATATTTGTGCTTAAAAACCTTAAAAAAATATATATTTACATACAGTTCGTACGGTCTGGAACGGATTAATTGTATTTACATACAATCCTATGGGGGAAATTGGTTCGGTTCACGACCAAATCGGTTTACGACCAGAGTTTTGGAACGAATTATGGTCATGAACCGAGGTTCCACTGTATATGGAAAGTGGGAGAATTAGTGAGGAGTCAGTGAGAGCTTTGCCTTTTATATGTAGAGATATAATGCCTTTCATGTCTATCTCTCTATTATTTAGTGCCTTTATTCTCTATCCATCTATCTATCCATTACATAGTGCCTTTCATTTTCTATCTCTCTATCCATTATATTTTGCCTTTATCTACCTTTCTTTCTGTCTATTCATTAGATCACTGTCGGGCAACAGTGTAAAATATTTAAAATTGCTAGTGTTTTTGAACTTTTGCTTGATTAAAAAGATAATGTTTAAAAAAAATATTTTATGTTGGAAAAACAGATTAATCAGTTTGTTGAATAAACGAATGTATTTATTTTGAATGCAAGTTAAAATTTTCGCTGTTCACCATTCATCATAATATCAACACCAGCGGTGTCAAAAACACATCTCATGAGACTTAAAAAGTCTTGTTGTTAGAAGATCTCGCTCACTGTACGGATAGAAGAAGGCGGAGCAAAATGAATGAGAAAATACGAATGCTACATTTCGGCTCCATATTAATATGGAAAAATTAACCTTATTTTCGCTCTGACACCGCTGATCAACACAGTGAACTTTGTAAACTCAGTGACCTTTTCCAGTTTACCATTTGGAAGCTTTTATCTTTGTGAGCAAGGTATTTCAATACTTACGGAAATGAAGTCTAAGAAACACGAGAGACTTCAAATGATCGACAAGGAAATGCGCGTATGTCTTTCGAAAATTGATCCTCGCATCAATCTCATATGTGCTGATAAACAATCTCAACGTTCACATTAATTAAATTTAAGATTTATCCTTTGATTCCTTTATTAATAAAATGTCTTTCAAACTTGTAAAATTAACTGTTTTTATTGGCGATTGTCCGTAGATTGTGTTGTCACAACTTTATTTATGGGCAGTCCCTCAGGTGCGCCGCGAAAGAAAATTTTTGGACATAGTGCGCCGCAACTCAAAAAAGGTTGCCTTTCGCTGCATTAGATTGATAAATATGAAAGGCACTATATCATGACTTACAAACCAGAGCACACATTAAGATCTCAAGATACCGGTCTGCTTATGATTCCAACGATTAATAAAATAAGAGTGGGAGGTCGAGCTTTTAGTTACAGGGCCCCTAAACTATGGAGTGGTCTGCCTGCTACTATAAGAGATGCCCCTTCGGTCTCAGCTTTTAAATCCCTGCTGAAGACTCACGACTTCAGTTTAGCACACCCTGACTAGAGCTGCTGATTAACTGTACAGACTGCATCTCTGTTGTTAGTCATTAGCACTAAAACATAAGTAACATGATAGTTAGAATTTGTTACTAACCCTCACCTATTCTGTTTCTCTTCTCGGTACTCAAATGTGGCACTTGGTGCCATGGCCCACCTGCCAAGTTGTTTTGCCTGCCTAAGGTAAAGTCATCCCTGATGGAGGATCGCAGGAATTGTGGGAAAGAGGGGTCCTTTCATCGGATTGGCTGGCCCAGCGCTGTTTCAGCTGTGGAATGGCCAAGTGGGCAAAGGAGCTTGATGGCCGAGGTCTCCAGGACTCTAAACAATCCAAATCATATTATGGGATATCATCTACTGTTAAATCATCTGTTCTGTGTATTGTATTGTATTGTATTGACCCCCGTCTTTTGACACCCACTGCATGCCCAACCTACCTGGAAAGGGGTCCCTCTTTGAACTGCCTTTCCCAAGGTTTCTTCCATTTTTCCCTACTAGGTTTTTTTGGGAGTTTTTTCTTGTCTTCTTAGAGAGTCAAGGCTGGGGGGCTGTCAAGAGGCAGGGTCTGTTAAAGCCCATTGCGGCACTTCTTGTGTGATTTTGGGCTATACAAAACTAAATTGTATTGCATTCTATTGTATATATCCATTATATAGTGCCCTTCATGTTTATCTACCTTTAATATACTGTATAATGCGTTTTATAACTATCTATTTATTATATAGTGCCTTTCATTCTCTATGTTATGTGTAATATGACATCCTCAGGTCACAAGATAGAATAATAGAATAGAAGCATCATCAAGCTTGACATCCCCTCTGACTAGAGGTCATGTATCGTGACATCAGCTTTAGTGACTCGTGAAAACACATTTGAGGAAATAAAATCTGTCGTCAAGTTCTCAGTATAAGCAGCTTTTAACCTTTCTTAAAATCTGAAATGGTGCGGCTTTGCATATTCAGCTCCTGCTTTTTGAAGTCAGTGGGTGACTTAAAGGCTGATTGGCTGGCCAAGTATTGGTGCTCCTGCCTTACAGCTGATGCTTGCTCAGGTGGGCTCCGCTTCCCTGTGATCCTGCCCTGGGTAAAGGAGTTAAGAAAATGTAAGGATGGCTAAAAGTAAATTAATGTCCTCTATGTGCGGAAAATGAGATTGCCCTGAGAGAAGAAATAACGAAAACGACACGTGGAGAACATCAAACTCCACACTCTGAAGAATCCTGGTTTCCTCACATGTGCTCAGGAGAGATCTTTGGGTCTCGTCAAATGATAATTCCAGCCCAAGCTGAGGGTTGGCGCCGTCACCTAATGCTAACTCCTCCTCTGTAGTCTGCAGAGCTGAAGATCGATGACATGAAGAAACACGACGTCACTTCTGGCATCCAACCATTTGTACCAGCCATCTTTGACAGCCCTGCTATATAAACACTTCCACTGCCATATTAGCCTCAGTCATTGTTTGGACTCGCGTCTGGGAAGGCCTCATAGTACCAGAAAAACAAAGATATTGGCAGTCTGTCATCAACCTTTCAATTATATGGGGATCTTCTTCTGGTGCCCCAAACTCTTTATGATCTGCTTGGTCTTCTCATAGCACACTTTAATGTCCTTAACAACAAAACCATTTCAGTCTGGGAAGGGTTCTCCGCTTGAGAAGTTGGATCTTTTGGGCCTTGGAAAGGTTCCTGAGTATAAATCTTTCATGTCTAGTAGGCAACCCAGCAGGATACAGCAGATCAAGAACACCCGACGTCCACCTGCCTTGATGTCTGCAGTGAGAGTTCTTTTCCAATCAGGAACCCATTAGTATCTGACAGGCCTGATATCATCTATTCATGGCTCCTTCTAGAACTTGTTATGGATCTATATAAATAGTTACTTACTGGAATCTTCCTGTGGATGGTACATTTCAGAACTAAAAATGGTTCCCCCATGTCATCGCTCCGCAGAATCGTTTTGACAAGCCACCCGTCTGAGACGCTGGCTAACCGCCCAGCCCATGTACTGCCCACCCTTTAATAAGCCACTAATATTCTCACAACTCCTAATGATCCTACGACTCGGAAGGGGAGTGCGTATGAAGTGCAGAGCACGATAATAAAATGCCAGTGTTGTTTATCGATGCCCAATCTCCCCCCCCCCCCCCCCCCCCACCAAACTCCACATCCCATCCCATCCCTTGAGGGATTAGGGGTTATCTCGTGTAAAACCATCCAAGGGAGATGCTTTGCTGCTTAATGAAGATGCAGTGGGAGATTATGGTTAAAAAGCTCCTGATCCGCAATTTCCATTAATTGGGACAGCAGAGGATTAGATATCGGAGCAGCCGTTCCAAAGGCGATCTCATCTGTAACCTTTATAATTTTGCTCTTGATGCCAAATGGCCCAAGTGAGAGGGCCTGCAGTCACCACTTACCGACCTGGAAGTGCAAAGAGCGAGTAAAATTAGGACAGCCGGGATGTGATGGGCTGCAGCAGCTGCACCTCCACCTTCAAATCTCCAAAAATAGAATGGCGCGGTGGCATTCCAAGGGATGCAATTAAAGACAGACGGGCAGTAGAGGAAGACGGGCCACCTGCAGACGTGCCAGGCCTTGTGATACAGTGGGAAAATCAGCCTTTGTGTCAGAGAGGCTCCCACGATGAAGATGCGTCGCAGCAGATCCAGGGTTTGTGGGGCCTAAAGCCTATACATTATTGTATGTTACAAATGGCAAATTAGGCTTGACAGTTAATACTTCTGTAAAGTGAGAAATAAATCTCACCAATTACAAAAGAAAAAAAAAGATCATATATAATAAACATGAAAAACTCTAGAAAATCATCCATCCATCTTGTAAGCCTGCTTATGTAGAAAAGGGTCGTGGAGGTGCTGGAGTCCATCTCAGCAGGCACTGGGGATAAGGCAAGAACAAGATTGCGTCAAGGCACCAGTCCATCACAGGGATATTATATTACACTAGCAGTGTAACCCCGTGCTGCAAAAAGCCTGGGCTCCTAGAAACTATTGAAATCGTCAGACAAAAAAATTGAAATGCAGAGTCGGCGGTTTCATTTTGCGGACGTCCTCGCCCCCCTTGTCTATCAGCGGCTAAGCGAGTTTCTCTCGTTTGTCTTTCGTCGGTGGTTTCACTTTGGCAAAGGAGTCACTTTCTTTCAGCTTTATGCTGTAGCCTTGCACTTCCGGGCCGGACAGACAGACACACGCACTTCTACGCGTAGACATTTATATATAAGATCTAATCCATCATTCCTTCAACTTTTGAATCCCACTTATCCAGGGCAGGGTCACAGTGAAGCTGGAGCCCATCCCAGCAGTCATGGGAAAGGAGCTATATAACTAAAATGTATTATTATTGTTACTATTATTATCAATGAGACTGCATGTCAGACCAGCATAGGGTGAACACACACACACACACACACACGCATGCCAATTTCACATCACCAATATTATTATTAATTAGCAGTGAAAGACCTTAATAACATATTTTCTGACATTTTCGGCTACTGTCATTGATCGCCTCTTCATATTACAGCAATGTCAGTAAATCTTTTTCTATTGACAGTATATAAGGATGATTTAATTGTTCCGCTTGCATGGTTGATCGAATTTTTTATTATTATTATTGACGGATTTAGAGACGTTTCTTTCAGCTTCGCTACTCATAATTGATCAGGTCATGTACTGTGGTAGGATTGTTGTCAAATTTAGGAAAAAGTC